>NW_017670340.1:567685-580248 GCF_001879085.1 Nicotiana attenuata | reverse complement strand
TAAGTATATTTACTTACCAAATAAAAATTACGTTTTTTTTTTTTTTTTTTTTGTAAGAGAAAAAAATAGCATAGAAACAGGGGGAGTAAGGCTTAACTAATAAAATGACCGTAATGTGCTGTAATAATGACTTTTTTTCCTTTGCAGGAGATTGGATGGTAATAAATTATTAGGGACCATTCCAATCTCAGTCTTGAAGCTCGTCTACTGGGGAAATTTGCAGCTACTGTAAGTTGCATATTTGTTATATATATTCATTATTAGTAGTTTCCAAATTGGAGAAAAGGAACATATGTTTTTCAATGTCATTCATTGAACAGGAATGTGTCCGACAATCAATTGGCAGGGACTGTCCACCACACTAACAAAACAGGTTCGGAAAAATGCATATTGTATAAATTATTTCATTAGAATTGGGGCTGGTGGTTGATATACGTCTAAAAGAGAGGATTTCCTTTTCTGTAGGATTTGCTACTACAACTATAATTCAAGACTTGATCACTTGATTGACGATTTGAGTTGGATAGTCCTGTGAAGCTGCACTTTGGTATATGTTCAAGTCTATTAAGATTTGGAGTAAAATGATTACCGATGGTTCTTATATTGTATTTCCAAAACACTTTCATAGCATTTTGTGCCTTTCAATTGACATTATTGATCGGCTTAACCTTTCTTCTCGAGTACGTACGGTCGGGGTGTTACACACTAAAACTATTTATATTTGCCTCATTCAAGAGTAAACTGTTCAATGTAGCATCAAGCATGATGCAGATTTCATACTATCTTGGCATCCAGAGAAGTGAATACATCTATATACATATATATATATATATATGTCACTAGTTCATGCTTTTTAACGTTAATTCTCATATTGCTCAATTATCTACCTATTGTTTACCCCAGAATCCGAGTAACAATTAAATTTATATCGTGGTTATTGTTTACCCTAAGGATATGTGATTTAATCCAATACCAATAGATAAACAAGGAATTAAATAGATAAATTAGAGAATGAAATAAGTCAAACCAGTGTACAAGCTAAATCTCGACCTCGACCTTTGACAGTCTCGAGGTGGGTTAGTAAGAATAGCAAATTATAAGGCAACTCTGATGAATAGTATGCAAGAAACCGATGAACAGTATGCAAGAAAGTGATGAATGTATATTCTCTTGTCAATGAACCGTGCGTTACAAATGAATGGGCTCCCCTTTAATATAATAGGGGAGAATAAGATACACTTCTAATTACAATAGGAAATCATATTGGACAGCTGTCTAACCGCCAAGGACCAATCCGTTCCGAAATTTACGCCGTGATCTTCGGCCATTGCGGGTATCTCGCTCTTTTTGTTACTAAATCATAACGGAATTATCTCGAAGTAGGCATTCTTCCGACCTCGTCAAATGATATCGACCTCGACCTCGATATTGGAAAGGAGCCTCGACCCCGAGCTCGGCGTCCTGTCCTCTCGACGTGGTATCACCTTTTCCATCGAAGAACGAAATCGGGTAGCCCCGATTTCCACCGTATATAGATAGTCCCCTCATTTATTAGAATAAAATGATAATAGACTTTAATTTACAGTATAAATAATTGTTACACTTGTTTACCCTAAAATCCGAGTAACAATTAAACTTGTATTGTGATTTTAAAGATACATGATTTAACTCGATACTAATTGATAAACAAGGAATCTAATGTATAAATTAAAGAGTAAAGTAAGTCAAACCAACGTATAAACAGACCTCGACCTTGAACAATGGCGACCTCGAGGTAGGCCGATAAAAACAATAAAATAATAAGGCAAGTTAGATGAACAGTAAGCAAGAAAGTGAAATATGTATATTCTCTTCTCAATGATTGGTCTGTTACAAATGATTGATATCCCCTTTATATAGTGGGGGAATCCTAAATAAGGTACATTTCTAATTACAGTAGGGAATCTTTTTATACAACTGTCAAACCCCCTAGTACAAATTCGTTCCGGAATTTACGCCGTGATCTTAGGGCCACGGCGGGAATCTCGCTCTTTCTGTTATAAAACTATAACGGTATTATCTCGAGGTTAGTCATATTCGGGCCCGGTGTTGATCGAGCACTTCGATCTTCGAGTCCTGTATTCTGCCATCGGGCTCGAGCCCGGTCCACATTGAACTTGTTCTCGACATGATCCATCGAGTCTACAAAATCGAGGACACCTGATTTTGACCGTATACAACACTATCAAGTCAATTAATGATTGCCTCTAAATAACTTTTGATTGCCCTAATAGTGTGAAAAAATCTTTATTGTTAGTTTGTATAAGCACTTACACTAAAGAAAATACTATTAATAAGTTATTACAAACACTAATATATATATAGTTGACTTGTCAATGCAATTCCATCTGGATTCTTCCCTTCAAAGTCCATTTTTAGACCAAAGAAAGACATGGTTCTTTTAATTAATCACCCCTTGGCATATTGCAAAAGAAAACGTTGGAGTACTATTTACCAAGTCCGGTCAAAGACCTTAAATTTCCAACTGCTTATAGTACTTGTAAAGTTTTTGTCTGTTTAGACCGAGGACCTCGATGAGAAAATGCATACGCGCACATATATATATATATATATACTAGATGATGTACCCGTGCGATGCACGGGCCCAATTATTGCTTTTTTTTCTTTCAATTCTTCTTATTTTCATCCTTTTAATATTTCTTGGTCTATTGTTAATTACACACTTTCTAAGCCTTTAGGGAAAGAAGAAAAAGAATAGGCTTTTGTGTAATAACGTATAGAACCACGATTACATGTATTTTTATTTATCTTTTGCATTATGTGCATTTTAATTTTTCTGAAATCGTATTACTATACCAATCACTTTGAAACACTTGTCGAGTTTAATGCTTTATTATACAGTGATTAGATAATAATTCAAGTAGAATTTAAATTATTTCTACATAGGGCCTTTTTATTTTAAAATTTTGTTGCATCACTAAGCTTTAAATTAATTATTATTAAATAGTAATTAAAAAGTCAGTTGAAAAATAAATCGTCATGTATTTTTCTCATTTTTTAAATTGAATGATATATAGTTTTATTCTTTTAGTATTTTCAGTGTATTAATATATTATTTATTTTATTTTTGTACTAATAAAAATTTAAATTATAAAAAAAATTAATATTATTCCCAAATAGTTGATGAAAAACTATTTTTTTGGTTCTTTGAAATGATAATCGTGATTTTAGTTATTAAAAATTTAAACATGAAAATTTGTATTTTGTTCTAGTTGAATGACATAATATTATAAATAAATTAATATCTCGATCACTCTAAATACTAATCAAATTGACCGTAAATTGAAATATTGCAGTTTTTCTAGTTTCATTTTATATGATTGAGATACTATTTAGGGTATAATGCAATTTTCATCACAATAGTAGTATTTGTTGAGACTATTTTAAAAATAATTAATTGTATATTTATGTATTTTGAAATTTATATAATGTTAAATTATTATAGAATAGAGTATGTACTCAACTAACTTCGATCATAGAGGGAGAAGTATAATCCTGTATGACGATACTTCTCATACTTCCTGATTATATATATATATATATATATATATATATATATATATATATATAAAATGATTTTTAAAAGAAAAAGAATTCACAAATTAATTGTCTTAATTTTTACTTCAAGTATTCTCACTCATACTTTAGAGCAGGGTTACTTATTATACAATTGGAGCAAATTTTTTATATTTTATAATAAAAAAGGGAATTTGAAACTATATTTTATTCTTAAATAATTTTTTCCAAATTTTATGAAGTATTCCAATTGAAATTGCAATTTAATGAGAACTTTGTATAACATGATATCAATTGATAATGATATAATAACATTTGAATGTAAATCTACGTACATTATCACTAATTCTTTTTTAATGAAATCTTCTTTACCTGGAATAGTTAATAAATAAAATAACATTTCTTAAGGGGATAATAGAATTGTCATATATAAATATATGTGACTCTTAGTATTTTAAATTGGGTGAATATTTGAATTATAGAATTATCAAAAAAAATATTTTTTCTAGTTAAAAGTACTTATTGAAAAAATAATAATAACAATCAAGTAATGCATTTAATGAAGATAGTGAAGGTTGAATGGAAAGTGGGGTTTACCTAAAGAATTTAATAGCTTATGGGCACATTAGTTTTGGTTTTTCCTATTATTAAGAACCCACAACCAAACTTTTGAGCCTAATATACAAACAAACAATGCACTAATATATTAAAATGATCATTATGCCCTTGGTCAACTTCCTCTTCCAATCTCGAAAATGAGTATATTTCACACGTTTCTTTATAAATAAATAAAAAGTTCTGCTTTTTATGTGATTGGTTTGTGATATTCCTAGATTAGTTTTTTGGGTATTTGAGAATATACTCATTTCCCGATCTTATTTAGGTAAAATAGATCTACTTTAGTTACAAGTTTTATAGGCAAAGAAGTGCATGTTGACTATTTGTGCTTGAGCAAAGGCATAACATTTATCTTTCAGTCATGCGAAGAGAAAATATATGAGATTGTGTCACGACCCGGATTTTCCACTATCGGGGGTCGTGATGGCGCCTACTCGTAGAAGCTAGGCAAGCCACACATCTAGAATCCATAAATGCTTTTGTTTAAAATCCATTTCTACCAATTTGATTAACATGAATTAAATAATTAAACAACATTAGAATTTGTAATTTAGCGGAAGACTTAAACGATATAAACCAAATAATAATGAAAAAAACATCCACATGTGCCTCTACCTAGAACTGGTGTCACAACATTCACGGACTACTAAGATTTACTACATACAACTGTTTGAAAGAAAGTAACACTGTCTGTCTCGAATATAAGAGATAACAGATCATAAATAAAAATAGAGAAGACGCCGGGCCTGCGGACGCCTGCAAGGCTACCTCGGTGTCTCAGTGAACTGAAGGCTGGCTCCCGAGCTACTACGGCTGTCCGGCACCTGGATCTATGCAAAAGAGCACAGAGTTTAGTATCAGCACTAAGTGCCTAGCCTAACCTCGGCGAAGTAGTGACGAGGTTAGGACCAGACTATCAAATAAACCTGTGCAGTTATATAAAATACAGCAAAAAGTAAAGCAGGTATAAGCAAGTTAGGATGGGAGGGGGAAAAATGTTTCGGGGGATAACAGGTAAAAACAGAATATCAAGAGAATAATAAAGAACATCAATAATTTAACTCTAACACGGATAAGGGAAATAAAAGCAGGTTTCACTGTCAGTACATATCTCGTTGCAGGCGTGCAACCCGATCCCATTTCATGTATCTCGTGGCAAGCGTGCCACCCGCTCCCATTTTATTATACCTCGTGGTAGGCGTACCACTCGCTCCCATTTTATTATATCTCGTGGTAGGCGTACCACCCGCTCCCATTTCATTATATCTCGTGGTAGGCGTACCACCCGCTCCCATTTTATTATATCTCGTGGTAGGCGTACCACCCGCTCCCATTTCATTATATTGTTGCGGCGTGCAACCCGATCCATATATAATATTGTTGCGGCGTGCAACCCGATCCATATATATAATAGTGTTGCGGCGTGCAACCCGATCCATATATATAATATTGTTGCGCGCGTGCAACCCGATCCATATATAATGTCTACAAATATAACAAGAGTCCCGACAAGGGATCAAAAGGTCTACACTATCCCGGCAAGGGAAAAAAGAAACAGCTATAACCAAACTTGTCACAACACCTATCTACCTCAGTCATACCCAAAACTTGTTACAACACCTAAATACCTCGGCTATACCCAAACTTGTTACAACACCTAATTACCTCCGCTATACCCCAAACTTGTTACAACACCTAATTACCTCCGCTATACCCCAATATTGTTACAACAACTAATTACCTCCGCTATACCCCAAACTTGTCCCAACATCTAACTACCTCAGCTATAACCATAATCCTTACCTAACACAAAGAATCATCAACCTAAGTATCCGTAATATCGATTAAATACGCAATAAAATACGCAATACAAGGGAACCACAACTCACAATAGCCCGGCAAGGGGGCAACATAATGATCTCTTCTCTTTCTCACTTTTACTTCACAATTCACTTCATCACTCGAGCCACTGCTCTAGAGGTACAATTATCACATATACTTTCACAATTTGTTATACAACTGGAGCCAACGCTCCTCGACGTTCATAAGTCACAATTCTTTTCACAAACTTTACACAACAAATAGAAATTTTCACCAAGGCATGAATAATACAACGAAATCATGGAAATCACAATATAAGACTCACGGTCATGCTCGACACCGACGTATAGATACTCGTCACCATGCCTGTACGTCGTACTCAACAAGAAACAATTAGCAAATAGGACGCAACTCCTAATCCCTCAAGCTAAGGTTAGACCAAACACTTACCTCGATGCGTCGAACATAATTCATGCTTCAATTATAGCTTTACCCCTTGATTCCACCACCAATTCGTTCGTATCTAATCACAAATTACTTAATTACATCAATAAACGCTAAATAAATCAATTTGAATGCATAAAATGAATTTCCCAAACTTTTTCCCAATAATTCCAAAATCGCCCACGGGCCCACGTGGTCAGAACCCGAGGTTCGAACCAAAACCCGGTTAGCCATTCCCCACGAACCCAAATATGTTATTTGTTTTGAAATCGGACCTCAAATTGAGGTCCAAACCCCCATTTTTAGAAAAACCTAGGTTCTACCCAAAACCCCCATTTTCACCCATGGAAATCTTGGATTTTAAGTTGAAAACATGTTAAATGATGTTAAAGATTGAAAGAAATGAGTAAAAACCAACTTACAAATGATTTGGAAGAAGTCTTGTTCATGGAAAATCGCCCAAAGAGGTTTGTGTTTTGACAGAATGTTAAAATGACTCAAAAATTCGGCTAAGTGTAAAATATGCAGGCCTCAGATGTGGGAAATGCGAAGGTGGGTTCGCATTTCCGAACCCTGCAGGCTTGGGAAATGCGAAGGTGAGTTCGCATTTGCGAACTCTGAAGGATTTGGGAACTTTTGCATTTGCGAGCTAATATGTCGCATTTGCGACAGGCCCGACTTCGTATTTGCGGACCAAGAGGTCGCATTTGCGATCCCAGCTGGCTAGACCCCTTTTGGCATTTGCGATGGCAAAATCGCATTTGCGAGCTCGTAATTGCGAGCCCTGCTTCGCAAATGCGAAGATTGCAGGACTGGGAATATCAGATTTTCCCAAGGTTCAAAATCCACTCCGACACCTATCCAAAACTCACCCGAGCCCTCGAGGCTCCAAACCATATATGCACATAACCTCAAAAACATCCTACGGACTTATCCGTGCGATCAAATCGCCAAAACAACATCATATACATCGAATCAAGCCTCAAAACTCATGATTTCTTCCAAGTTTTTCATAAAACATCAAATTTCCATTTTAGTACGAAACACGTCAAATGACGTCCGGTTTCAACCAAAATTTAAAGAAAGTGCTTAAACCACATATAAGACCTGTACCGGGCGTCAGAACCAAAATACGGGCCCGATACTATCACTTTCTAACCAGATTTCATTTCCAATTTCCTTAAATATTTTCAGAAAACAATTTTACTCAAAATTTCATTTCTCGGGCTTGGGACCTCGGAATTCAATTACGAGCATACGCCCAAGTTCCATATTTTCCTACAGACCCTCCGGGACCGTCAAATGACGGATCTGGGTCCATTTACCCAAAATGTTGACCGAAGTCAAATTTATTCATTTTAATATCAAAACTTAGCATTTTTCATAGAATTTCATATTTAAGCTTTCCGGCTACGCGTCCGGACTGCGCACGCAAATCGAGGCAACTCTAAATGGGTTTTTCAAGGCCTCAGATGTACAGAATGGGTAAGAAAACAGGTGATGACCCTTTGGGTCGTCACATTAAAGATATGTGATTTAGTTCAATACTAATTAATAATCAAGAAATCTGAAGTGTAGATGAAAGATATAAGTAAGATCAAACCAGTAGGTAAGTCGGTCTTGACCTCGAGCCCTAGTGACCTCAAGATTGGTCAAGGACAATAAAGCAAGAATAATAAAGCTAAAGGACAATTCTGATGAACGATGAGCGAAAATAGAGAGTATATTCTTTGCCAATGATTGGATCCTTTACAAATGAATAGGCTCCCCTTTATATAATAGGGGAGTCCTAAATAAGGTACATTTCCGTTTTTAGTAAGGAATCTAATTGGGCATCTGTCTAACTGCCTAGTACGAATTCGTACTAATCCGTTCCGGAACTTACGCCTTGATCTTTGGGTCATTGCGGGAATCTCGCCTTTTATGTTACAAAATCACAACCGCATTATCTCAAGGCTGTAAACGCGCCTTGATATTCATCGGACACTTTGATCTTCGAACTTTTCTATCGGGCTCGGTCCTAGTCTATTTTGGACTAGCTGTTGAAGTGCCGAAATCGGGTAGCCACGATTTCTACCGTATACAGATAGTCCCCTTGTTTTTTGGAGTATAACGACAAGAAACGAATTGAGGCTTTGATCTTTACCCCGATTTGCCACGACATCATCATCGTAATGTAAGCGACTGAGGAAACAAAAACTTGGAAGCCGGCCTTTCCCGAGGAAGATTCCGAGAACTCTAGCGAGTCCGGCGGCGAAGAAAATTCTGAGGGTGAAGATACTTCTGCCAATAAGGATCGTGCTGCTTAGGCTTCGTGTTCTTCATAATTTTTTGCTTTTGAGGCTGATCGGCCCTTGTGAGGAACTCCTGATCGTGGACTATAGTCCTTGTAAAAGGGTTTATACAAAGCTTTTTTCCCTTACATGGCTTCTGAATCTGTTACCCTTTTGTGCGGGTCAAAGCGCCTTAGTATAAAATTCCCGTTGAATGTCCAAAGTTTGAGATGGTAATAACCGACAATAAGTACTACCTTCGAACGTTTCCGGTCAAGGGACCCTGGATGACCATTTGAACTTGAGTTTTAGTAGCTCTTAGGCTCAACAGTCGATGAGGTAAGCTAGCCTTTGGGCTTTATAGTCGAGTGAAGATTTGCTCAAACTCGAAGTAAAGTTAGCCCTTAGGCGTTACAGATAGTCCCCAAGTGAGAGTTTTCTCGAACTCGGGTTAAGGTAGCCCTTGGGCTTTTACGATCGAGTGAGGATTTGCTCGAACTCGAAATAAAATTAGCCCTTAGGCTTTATAGATAGTCCCCGAGTGAGAGTTTGCTCGAACTCGTGTTAAGGTTAGCTCTTAGGCTTTATAGATAGTCCCGGAGTGAGAGTTTGCTCGAACTCGGGTTAAGGTAGCCCTTGGGCTTTTTTATATTGGACCTTAGGCTCTTTGGATCGGCCCTTAGGCTCTTTTGGGTCGGCCCTTAGGCTCTTTTGTATTGGCCCTTAGGCTCTTTTAGGTCGGCCCTTAGGCTCTTTTGTATTGGCCCTTAGGCTCTTTGAGTTGGGCCAATTTGGCCTCTAATAACGGCTATAATTTTTCCCTCTTTTCCGCTAAAAGACTTGGTGAAAATTTTTCTATGCCTTAGCATGTGTTTTTTGTACCCGTTGGGTTTTCCGAAGGTTCGACCGATTGGAACCTTATTTATAATTTGTTTGTGTAATGATAATCGAATACCTCTTAAGGTTTTTTCAAAGGCTAATGTTATCGAAGCATTTAAATTATTCGAGGGCTCATTTTATCAAAGCCATTTGTCATTTGCTTTTGCCGAGGGTAGCCTGATTTAATCAGTTTTTCAAAGTGTTTGAATGCCTTTAATATTATGGCGGAAGTCGGACATCTCCGAGCCGCGTTATTTCGGTCGTAGCCTTTTTATATGACCGTAGTCTTTAATATGGCCGTAGCCTTTGGGTATGTCTCTTGGACTTTTTTCTCGATAACCTTTCGAACTTGTTCGAAATGTTAGTCCCCGAGTATGATGGTCTTGGCCTGTTATATCGGGGGTGCCTCTTTGAGGTCCTTTTATTTCGAACTTAGATAGCTTGAGTAAGTAGTCCTCGAGTGTTCGAGATATGCTTGCACTTGGGTTAAGATAGCCCTTAGGCTTTTATGATCGAGTGAGGATTTGCTCGAACTCGAAGTAAAGTTAGCCCTTAGGCTTCATAGATAGTCCCCGAGTGAGAGTGCTCGAACTCGAGCTAAGGTAGCCCTTGGGCTTTTGTATTTTATACGGATTTCGGATGTCTCTGATCCGCGTTAATTTGGCCATAGCCTCTTTAGTTCGGAACGTTCCCTTTGGGCTGATCTTCCATTTCACTTCGAGCTTGCTCGAAGTGTCAGTCCCCGAGTGGGGTGGTCGTAAACCGCAAAATCGAGGAGTGCCTTTAAGGTCTTATGGTCTCGAAATGTTAGCAGTTTGATTCCGTTTGCTTTTGGGACAGCAGTCCTCAAGCAAGGGTCAGTTGTTCGAATTTCCGCCGCGGTTGGCCCTTAAGCCTGTTTACACAATAGATCAAGAGTATATAATATGAAAATTTTAAAAAGGTAGGGGATATCGACAAGGAAAAGTACTTCTCTTGATAGATGATTATTCATGCGCGCATGCTTGATGTTTAGGGCTCGAGTAACCTATACGGGCACGGATCATCTGACCGTTTGGCCTTTACAACACTTTCCTTTCAAGGCACGTTGTCATGAAGTGATTTCCTTGCCAAAGAGCATACATTCAAAGGTAATGCCCTCCAGTACTCGAGGCTTACTGTAGGGAACCTCGGATACTGTTGAATTGCTTTTAGTTAGCACGAACAACGGTTGCCTCGTTAAAAACCTCACCGAAAAAACCTATTTGGGACAAAGACCGGTCTAAGGGAAAAAGAGTGCAACACGTGCTTCAAGATCCAGAGCTTCATGCTGATCCGTATCGATAGCCTGCAAGTTTAGTCGAAAAAATATAAAAGATTGGACTGGGGTCGTACCTTTATTCAGACTTTGGATACTTAACGTGATCTTCCTCGGCATCAAGCCCCCATGAATTTTGACCTCGATCATTTCTCCTCTCATTTCGTGCGAAGCTTTGCCCGGAACCGCTGCCTCTATAGTCTCCGTTGTGCGGATTATATCGATCTCTATTCGAACTCGTCTCTCGATCGATATCCTTTTGATCCTATCCATGATCCTGCTAGGATAAACGGACCCCGAATGAGTCCCCAGTTGATCGTCTTCGACCCTAATCTTCGATTGATACCGATTATGTACGTCGGCCCAAGTGATAGCCGGGTACTCGATTAAACTTTGCTTCAACTGCTGTGAAGCTATGTAATTCCGAGTGTTGAGACCTTGAGTGAAAGCTTGAACAACCCAGTCATCGGTGACCGGAGGCAAATCCATTCTCTCCGCTTGGAATCGAGATACGAATTCCCTGAGTATCTCGTTATTTTTCTTCCTTATCGTGGAAAGGTCCGACTTTCTTGTTGCAATTTTAATGGCTCCGACATGTACCTTTACAAAAGAATCTGCAAGCATAGCAAACGAATCAATAGAATTAGGGGGTAAGTTATGATACCATATTAAGTCACCCTTCGATAGAGTCTCCCCGAACTTCTTCAGCAGTACAGACTCGATTACGTCGTCTTCCAAGTCGTTTCCATTTATGGCGCATGTGTAAGAAGCAACGTGTTCATTTGGGTCAGAGGTTCCGCTGTATTTAGGTATATCGGGCTTACAGAACTTCTTTGATATGGGCTACGGAGCCGCACTCCGAGGTTTCGGCCTTTGTACGAATTTCTTGGCATCCAATCCCTTCAAGATCAGGGGAGCTCCCGGTATTTGATCCACAAGAGTTATAAGTCTCCACTTTTTTGTCATTATCCTCAATCCTTTTTTCCCTGGACTCGATCCTCTTGGTGAGCTCTTCGGGCATCCTCATAATTGTGGGATTAGTCCCCGAGCCATTTTCGTTCGACCTCTGTGGCGTCGGTTCAGTACGTCGAGTGTTTTCTGGTTCGGCTATACTCGGAGTTTTATTTTGTCTTTGAAGTTGAGCGATGGCAATCTGTTGAGCTTGCAGCATCTGGAATATCACTTGGAGGCTGACTCCCCCATCTCCTATACCTTGTGTTCCTTGGCCCCCAGATCGGGCTTCCCTGCGTACACTTCCTCCGGGAGCCGCGCCTAAGTCTGCGTTCAAAGCAATGTGTGAACTGACATCAACTAGTTCCACATTTGGCACTTCCCCAGAGTTTATCGGTGTTACACCGACCACATCGGACGAAACTTCTTGCATGATCTAAAAACTTGTTCGTTTGGTCGCAAAGCTGGATGTCCAGGCATTAACAATCCAAGATTATAATCTTACTAATATAAAATTATACCAATATTAGCTAATATACTGAATCAAACATGAAATAAATTAAATACAGTTCTAAGTTCTGGCTCAGAGTTATAATTTTAATCCTGATAACTAAATGACCTCTAAGTAATTACAAGCTCCTCAATCTGGTTGGAATAATATAAACGATCGATGAGTAGTCGGCCTCTATATATATATATATATA
>NW_017670340.1:564693-567665 GCF_001879085.1 Nicotiana attenuata | reverse complement strand
ATATATATATATATATATATATATATATATATATATATATATATATATATATATATATATAGAAAGAGAGAACGTTTCCAATTATAACTTTAAAAACACAACAAAATTATGTTGTTGCTGTTGGACATACGTTTAATTAAATAAAGATTTGCAACGTGAAAGTCTCTAAGATTAGAACATTTCGATTACATCATTGTTGGGCGTCTCAGTCTGAATATTCCAGGTTGCTTGACAAACCCGAATTTTCTTATTTGTTTTAATAACCATAGTATTCAGACCAGCTTTCTGAATCTTTTTTATATTCATATGAAAATCAAATTCACTTTACTTAAATGTAAATAAGCACTTTAAATAAGCTAAGCTATAATGAAGCTTTAGCATTCATCAAAATCGTAAAACAATGAGTGTGAATTAGAGCAGCATATTTATATGAATTCATTTTAATAGAAACAAGTATAGAAAGAAAAAACTAGAACTGCTCATTCACAAAAAAACATCAAATATAGCAAATACAAAGAGCATATAATATATGTTATTTCTCAACCATAAATGCATTGTCCATTGAAAATGCAATAGTTATCCAAAATGAAAAAAAGTACTCCAAATCTGTACTTTATGATTGGACCATCTATTCAAGTTGGGTTGATTGGGTTACGACACATTGTCTAGTCTATCTTGACTCAGAAAAGAAAGGGAAAAAAACATAATTAGGCAATATTCAAGAAAAAATTTCAGAATCCTAGCAGGAATTAGTAATTAACAAACTAGCACCTAATTAATTACAGTCCTGATCAACACATATAATGCTGGAACAAAAATCAAGTTTCCACATGTGTGAAGAGATACTTACCTTCAACACACATCTCTCTTCTAACATTAATGTCACAACCAAAAAGCATATATGTACGAATCCTCCAAAGGAAAGTAGCACCTATTTTATATTTTTTAGTTGTTATTTTCGTATATAGTAATAAAAATATAATTAGATTAATGAAATATTATAATTATTTTATGGATCTGTAAACTTAAAGTTATTTCCATAGTAAATGTGTTTGTCTCAATATCCTAATAGTATATTTGTATATACACTTATATGTTATTGTCTGTACATAATGTACATCAAATATAAATTAAAAATATATCAATATATATATACGAAGTATATGTTTCAAATGTCAGGTATACTTAAACTATATATTGATCACATCAAGTATTTATAATTATACATTAAATATACATAATACATATATTGAATATGTATATTTGTTTATACGTTATGTATACAAAATTATACGTTGCATAGACATAAAAGAGTTTGGTATAGGCAAATATACATAACATATTCATTACATATGTATATATTTATAATTACATTGTAAAAAATATATCACATATGTATATACACACCTTCAAACATGGAATAAAAATGTGAATTTACTTAGACTTTGTTTGATATAATAATGAAAAAGGGGATCCTAAGAGGGGGAACTTTCATAAAAATGGCAAGTATATATTAATGATGGGAGAGAAATAGGGACAAATTAATATGGTTCAAAATTAAATCCTTAAATTGTGGACTATGTTTAAAAATTTGAAGAGTACTAAATGTACATGATTTTGAAGAAATGCTGTAATTGTAAATGAATGTGCTCTTTTTGGAATAAAACAAAAATAATGATCTTTTTTTAAATATTATTTAATAAGTAACTGACAATATAACAAAACCCAAAATAATCCCTTAGTACAAGTAAACTTTGGGTTGAGTTAAGTAATGACTCATTTATTGATGCAACCCATTTTGACCGCCCAAATTCAGTTCAACTCGCTCATTTGCAAGTGGAAATAATACCAGATAGCCACTCTTAAAGGCTGTTGTTTAGGAATTAGTTAGTGCATCCTGAATTTCAATTTTTCAGTTCAAATTTTCAGGACAAAAATGTCCTGAATTGTCCTTAAGCTAAAACTTTTAATTTAAAATTTCAAGACAAAATAAGTACTGGCTAATTTCTAAATAGCATCTGTGAATGGCTATATGTACACTCGTCCCATTTGTCACTCCTATATCCAACTACCAACTTGATAACTAGGCCGATACTCCATTGATACCATCTTCAAATCTTTGCCTTTTCAGCGTTTAGATCATGCTATAAATAGAGGCAAATTATTCATTAGTTTTCTCATCTTTCTTGGCTTTAAATTATCACAACGAAAGTAGTACTTAATAAGTTTTCAAGTAAGAGAAAATGGGATTTAAAGCATTTAGATTTCTAAGCTTTGCTTTGGCTATTTTTGTGTTTATAACCTTTGAGGTTGCAGCTGAGAGTTCCACCAATTCTTTGGAAATCTGTAAGCCTCCTTCCCTTAAAATCTTGATGATAATATCACAGTGTAAAATACCATGGCCCTTTTTAATTTATGAGTGATTCTAGTTTTCTTTTTTTCGGAAATGAATTAAGTTGATGTTTAAACTCTCACTACTAGAAATCCGGAATTTAGCAACCAAAATTTTGCAACCAAAGTTGGTCTGTCCAGATTAGCGACCAACGTTGGTCGGTAAAGGGGAGAAAAATATTTTATATTTATTTTATATAAATTACCGACCAAAGTTGGTTGGTATAGTGGTCAACAGGTTGACCCAGATGGTCAGCATTGTATAGTCAAAGAAAATTTCACATTACCGACCAAAGTTGGACGGTAATGTGGGGACCCAGTTAAAAAAATTTAATAGTTATATTATTATTTAAAATATTTTATAAAATATAAAGAAATCTTATTTAAAATTACCGACCAAAGTTGGTCGGTTAATACAGGGGAAACATTTATCGACTAACTTTGGTCGCTTTTTTTAATATCTGGAAAGTAACCGACCAACTTTGGTCGGTTATTTGGTCAACATTGGTCAAAATTTAAATCACTTTTATATTTAACACTTTTGTAATACAAGGGATGAATACACTAACATATGCTATAAC
>NW_017670340.1:528912-564457 GCF_001879085.1 Nicotiana attenuata | reverse complement strand
TATATATATATATATACACGTTTCGTTTTTACTACTCAACGATGCATCTGAGTAAGTTATAAGTCGATGAATCAATTTACAAAAAGATATATTTGATGATAAATTATATATACTAATTAGGATCTTCACAAGTCTATCAATCCCTAAAAGAACTCGACCCTTATCTATTATATATAGATATAGGTGAGACGTTTTGTTTTTAATATTCAACGATGCACCCGAGTAAGTAATAAGTCGATAAATTAATTTACAAACAGATATATTTGATGATAAATTATATATACTAATTAGGATCTTCACAAGTCTATCAATTCCTAATTAGTATATATAATTTTTCATCAAATATATCTGTTTGAAAATTGATTCATCTACTTATAACTTACTTTGATTCATTGTTGAATATTAAAAACAAAACGTATATATATACACACACACACTAACATATACTATAATAAGCTATATATATACACACACACAACCACTAATTCATTGTGTGTATATATATATATANGTAAAGGGGAGAAAAATATTTTATATTTATTTTATATAGATAAGGGTCGGGTTCTTTTAGGGGTTGATAGACTTGTGAAGATCCTAATTAGTATATATAATTTATCATCAAATATATCTGTTTGTATAAATTGATTCATCGACTTATAACTTACTCGGATGCATCGTTGAATATTAAAAACAAAACGTCTCACCTATATCTATATCTATATCTATATAGATAAGGGTCGGGTTCTTTTAGGGATTGATAGACATGTGAAGATCCTAATTAGTATATATAATTTATCATCAAATATATTTGTTTGTAACTTAAATTACAATATAGTTTATGTGTGTATGAGAAATTATTCATATAGTTAAATATAACTTAAAAATTTACTTACATAGATGCTATTATAATCTATTAAAAGTAATTATCTAGTTAATATAATTTTTTGTAAATATTATGCTTATAGTTTATAATTATTTATAATAATTGTAGTTAAATAAAATAAATGTTTATAGTTATTAATAATTTTTTTATAGCTTATAATATGTTAAAAAATAAAAACAAAAACAATTTAGTTTTTTTTTTAAGAAAACCGACCAAAGTTGGTTGGTATTTGGTCAAACGTTCAACAATTAATGTACCGACCAAATTACCGACCAAAGTTGGTCGGTAATTCTGAAAATTAGAAACTAAAAACGGGTTTTCCCCCATTTCTCTTATTTTCTTCCCCAAATTTTTCTAACTCCTCCCTATTCCCCTTCTCTATTTCCCCCACACAAATCCCATTCCCCACCCCGTGTAGCCACCGCCCAACGCCGTCCCCGTCGCCGGAGTTGCCGCTGCCACTGCTCCGCCCCTCTCCTAAACCTTAAAAAATCAAGGTTTGAATTACAACCCATTTCTTTATTATTTCTAGTTTTTGTTTCAATTATTTGAACATTGTATTTTATTGTTTCAATTTGAGTTTCGATTCGTTGAACATTGTATATTATTGATGACTAAGGTTTATGTCTTGTTTTAATTAGTTTTGTTTATGTAACTACCCGACCGGTCGTTTTGAGCTTTTGTACTTTGCTCGCCAGTTTTCGGGCATGACTAGCCTCGTGTGATGTATTATGACTATGTAAATCGTCGGTTTTGGTTTTCAGGATAATCGGAATAGATTTGGAAGAACAATTCTCAGTTTGAAGTTTTAAGTTTGAAAGGTTTGACCAAGTTTTGACTTTTTAGTATTCGATCTTGGATTTGAATTTCTATGATTTGGTTATCTCCGTTAGGTGATTTTGGACTTGGGAGCGCGTCCGGAAAGTATTTTGGAGGTCCGTGGTAGATTTAGGCTCGAAATGGCAAAACCGGAAATTTGGCGTTTTCCGGTAGGCAGTGGAAATTTTGATATCGGGGTCGCAATGGAATTCGAGAAATTAGAGTAGGTCCTTTGTGTCATTTGTGATGTGTTTGCAAAATTTCAGGTCATTCGGACGAGGTTTGATAGACTTTTTGATCGAATTCGGAATTCGGAAGTTTTGGAATTCTTAGGCTTGAATTCGAGGGTGATTCGATGTTTTGATGTTTCTTTGAGCGTTCCGAAGGTTGGAACAAGTTTGAATGATATTATGGGGTGTGTTGTCATATTTGGTCGGGGTCCCATGAGGCTCGGATAAATTTTGGAAGAGTTTTTGGAAGATTTTGGCGTTTTGAGCATAAGCATATAATGATCCAAAGGTCCATTTTAGTTCTAGAGATCGAAATTTGATTTTGAGACTTCCGGAATTTCGATAATGAATTATAGGAGTGATCTGGAAAGTTTGGTCTAATCTCATCAAGTCGCGATAGGGTTTTTGACATGAATCATGAGTTAATTGTTTAACGAGCGAAATGGGTATCACACTGAGAAAATGAGCTCCAAATTGAATTTCGATTGAAGGACTATGTTCTTATTATTTGTGACTCATAGGAACAAGAATCATCAAATTGCGAGTTCGTATGATGGAGTTAGAGCCTTTTTAGTGAAATTAAAGACTGCTGGTACATTAGATTTGGCGTGCACCTTTAGCGACCAGATCGGACCACGTTTAGCGACAGTAAATGGCTTTTAGCGACCAGAATCGGGTTTATTAATGCTGTTCTGTTTTTTAGCTCATTTTGACGTTTTTTTTGGTGAAAGAACACGGTCTGGGGGGATTTTTGAGCAATAAATCATGGGAAATCTTGAGGTAAGTCACTTGTGATCATTTCTACTCCATAATATTGAATTATCATCGAATAATCTGACTAGATTACATGTTTTTGAGGTGTAAATTGGGGATTTGGACCTAGGGATTTGAAAATAAGATTTGAAGATTTGGAGGCCGAATTGTTATCTGAAATTAGTAATTTTGGTATGGTTGGACTCCTGGTTGAATGGGTTGTCGAATTTTGTGAGTTTCGTCGGATTCCGAAGCGTGGGCCCAGGGGCCGGATTTGAGCCAAATTCGGGATTTTTGGTCTAATTTGATAGTTTTCATAGGGAATTCATTCCTTTAGCGTATATTGATGATAGTATACTGATTTTGGTTAGATTCAGAGCATTTGGAGGGCGAGTCGAGCGGCGAGGGCATTATGGAGTAGAATTTCATCCGGATTGAGGTAAATAATGATTGTAAATGTTGTCATGAGGGTATGAAACCCTGGATTTCACATCGTTATGCTACTTTGAGGTGACGCGCACGTCAGACGACGAGCGTGGGTGTGATGACCCAAAGGGTCATCACCTGGTTTTAATTGAATTCTGTGTCTCCGAGGCCTTGAATACCTCATTTAGAGTCGTCTCGATTTGCGTGCGCAGTCCGGGCGCGTAGCCAGAAAGCTTAAATAGGAAATTCTGTGAAAAATGCTAAGTTTTGATGTTAAAATGAATAAATTTGACCTTGGTCAACGTGTTGGGTAAACGGACCCAGACTCGTGATTTGATGGTCCCGGAGGGTCCGTAGGAAAACATGGAACATGGGCGTATGCCCGGAATCGAATTCCGAGGTCCCGAGCCCGAGAAATGAATTTTTAAAGGAAATGTTTTCTGAAATTGCTTAAGGAAATTTGAAATGAAATTTGATTAGAACGTGTTGGTATCGGGACCGTATTTTGGTTCTGGCGCCCGGTACAGGTCTTATATATGATTTAAGATGTATTTGTAAAATTTGGTGAAAAACGGACGTCATTTGACGTGATTCGGACTTAAATTGCTAAATTCGATACTTGACGAAGTTTGAGAAAAACGCTTTGATTTTGAGGTTTAATTTGTTGATAATGATGTTATTTTGGCAATTTGATCGCACGAATAAGTTCGTATGATGTTGTTGAGTTAGTTCATGTGTTTGGTTAGGAGCCCCGAGGGCTCGGGTGTGATTCAGATTTGTTTCGGGATGGTTTTAGACTTAGAAAAGTTGCAGAAACAACAGTTCTGGTATTCTGAGATTTTGTTCCAAGCGATCGCATAGGCTTTTCCGCGATCGCATAGTGTAAGTTTCCATGTGTCCTGTTAGTTCTATGCGATCGCATAGGTTCCCCCGCGATCGCGTATAGTAACCACCCTTTGTTCTATGCGATCGCACTCCTCCTCCGCGATCGCAATGCATAAACGCCAAACCTGGAAATGGAGCCCGTTTCTTCTATGCGTTCGCAATACCCTGTCCGCGATCGCAATGGCCAACTTTCCCTTTCCCTATGCGATCGCATGACCTTCTTCGCGATCGCATAGAGCATTTTTGCCAGTTATTTTTTTAAAACTTCAGAAAACAGTAGCTACGGGATTCATAAGAAATTTCACAAAACCACTTCTTCTCCAAGCTCTTAGGCGACCATTGAAGCGATTCTTCACCAAAACCTCTTGGGTTAGTAATCCTTAACTTATTTTCTTCCATTTTCTTCAACATCTATTGAAATCCTAGGCCTAAAACATGTGATTTAAGGTAGAAAATTGGGTATTTGGGTAGAGTTAGGGCGTTTTGATTTTTCTTGATTTAGACCTCGTTTTGGGGTCGAATTTGAAAATAAATTATATATTTGGGCTCGTGGGTGAATGGGGGATTTGATTTTGGTCCGAACCTCGTGTTTTGACCAAGAGAGCCCGGGGTCGTTTTTGAGTTTTTGGGAAGAATGATGGAAAAGCTATAATTAGGCATTGGGTTCGCATTGTTTAGCATTTATTGATGTATTTAAGTCATCTATGTATAGATAAAATTGATTTGGTGCCGAATTTGAAAGGAAACGGTTATTGAGGATTGAATTGGCGGTGGAATCACGGGGTAAAGCTATAATTGAGGCTTGAGTTGTGTTCAAGGCATCGAGGTAAGTGTTTGGTCTAACCTTAGCTTGAGGGATTAGGAGTTGAGTCCTATTTGCTATGTGATAATTGTTGAGTACGACGTATAGACATGGTGACGACTATCTATACGTTGGTGCCAAGTATGACCGTGAGTCTTATATTGTGGTTTTCATGATTTCGTTGTATTCTTCAAGCTTTGGTGATGATTTGTAGTTGTTGTGAAAAGTTTGGGGAAGGAATTGAGACCTTCGAACATTTTGGAGCATTGGCTCGAGTTATGTTATGAATTGTGAAAGTATATGAGATGATTGAACCCTTTGGAGAATTGGCTCAAGTGGTAAAGTGAGTTATGAAGTACAAGTGAAAGAGAGAGAAAGAGTTATTGAAATGTTCCCTTGCCGGGATCTAATTATTTAATTGTCGGGATTTAATTGTTAAATCGTTGTTCCCTTGCCGGGATTCCTATATGTTCTTGTTTATTTCCCTTGCCCTAGTTTGTGATTGTTGTTTGGGTGAGGAAGAGTGTTAAAGCACGAAGGGTGATGCCGTGCATTTTTTGCTATTGTGAGGAAAGAGTGTGAAGCACGAAGGCTGATGCCGTGCCGCACGATGTACCATTCCGTGCCAATTCTATTGACTATATGTGAGGAAAGAGAGTAAAATCACGAAGGGTGATGCCGTGCACATTTTATTATTCTAATTGCTTTGATGAGGAAAGAGAGTAAAAGCACGAAGGGTGATGCCGTGCACGTTTTCATTATATTATTGCTTGGTGAGGACGAGAGTAAAAGCACGAAGGGTGATGCCGTGCACTTGTCTTTGATTTTCCTGATTCTTGCTGACAATTGAGTTGTGTTGTCCTTCACTTTTATTTACTGATTTTCTTGTTGTTATCGGTTCAAGTGCATTAATTGTCTTATTCCACTATCACAGTGATTCTTTATGTTGGCATTTTCCTTTATTGTGTTACTTGTTATTATGGTCCCGAGGTATCCTTGCGCTAACATTTTGACTTGAATTTNTTAAATCGTTGTTCCCTTGCCGAGATTCCTATATGTTATTGTTTATTTCCCTTGCCATTGTTTGTGATTGTTGTTTGGGTGAGGAAGAGTGTAAAAGCACGAAGGGTGATGCCGTGCACATTTTATTATTCTAATTGCTTTGGTGAGTAAAGAGAGTAAAAGCACGAAGGGTGATGTCGTGCACGTTTTCATTATATTATTGCTTGGTGAGGACGAGAATAAAAGCACGAAGGGTGATGCCGTGCACTTGTCTTTGATTTTCCTGATTTTTGCTGATAATTGAGTTATGTTGTCCTTTACTTTTATTTACTGATTTTCTTGTTGTTATCGGTTCAAGTGCATTAATTGTCTTATTCCACTATTACTGTGATTCTTTATGTTGGCATTTTCCTTTATTGTGTTACTTGTTAATATTGGCTCGAGGTATCCTTGCGCAACATTATGCCTTGAATTTATGCTATAATTGCTTCATGTTTATGTGACTTCATTGCTACTTGACATTTAGCATACTAAATATTAAATTGCCTATTTGCTCCTTAAAGTCCATAATTAATTGCTACTTGTCATTACTTGTTTTCCTCAGTGAGTCATAATTATTGTGTACTTGTTGTCTTATGAATTTGTATTAATTGTTGCGTTTGTTGGAGTAAATTTCATTTGGAAGAACGATTGATTTAATGAAATGGGAGCGGGTGGTACGCCTACCACGAGACTTAATGAAATGGGAGCGGGTGGTACGCCTACCACGAGATTTAATGAAATGGGAGCGGGTGGTACGCCTACCACGAGATTTAATGAAATGGGAGCGGGTGGTACGTCTACAACGAGATTTAATGAAATGGGAGCGGGTGGTACGCCTGCCACGAGATTTAATGAAATGGGAGCGGGTGGTACGCCTACCACAATATATAATGAAATGGGAGCGGGTGGTACGCCTACCACAAGATATGAGAAATGGGATCGGGTTGCACGCCTGCAACGAGATATGTACTGACAGTGAAATCTACTTTTATTTCCCTTATCCGTGTTTGAGTTATATGATTGATGTTCTTTATTATTTTCTTGAAATACTGTAAAATCTCCTATCCCCGAAGTATGTTCCCCCCCCCCCCTTTAAAATGTTTGTTCTTGTTATTTTCCCGTTGTAGATATATATATAACTGTACAGCTTTTTGTGGTAGTCCTGTCTAGCCTCGTCACTACTTCGCAGTGGTTAGGCTAGGCCCTTACCAGCACATGGGGTCAGTTGTGCTGATACTACACTCTGTGCTCTTTTGCACAGACCCAGGTCCCGGACATCAGCAGTAGCTCGGGAACCTGCCTTCAGTCTACCGAGACTCCGAGGTAGCCTTGCACGCGTTCGCAGGCCCGACGTCTCCTCTATCTTATATTTCATTCTGTTATCTCATGTTTTCGAGACAAACAATGTTATATTTCTTTCAAACGATTATATTTAGTACTCTTAGTAGTCCGTGGATGATGTGACACTAGTTCTTGGGTAGAGGTACATGTTGAATTCCGCATTATTTTTCAGCTTATTTAATTTAAGTCTTCCCCTTTAATTTCATACTCCGCTGTCATTTAAATATTTAATGCTTGTTGTTATGATTGATAAAAGGATTTAAAATGAAATAGGTAGGAGTTTATGATTTGTGGCTTGCCTAGCTTCTACGAGTAGGCGCCATCACGACCCCCGAGGGTGGGGAAATCCGGGTCGTGACAAGTTGGTATCAGAGCTCTAGGTTACATAGGTCTCACAATTCACGGACAAGCTCAGTAGAGTCTGAGGGATCCGTACGGAGACGTCTGTATTTATCCCCTGGAGGCTACAGAGTTAGGAAAAGTTTCACATTTGTTCTTTCTTGTCGAGCGGTTCGGTTTCTAAAAGCTAATTGAATTTCTACTCTGTTCTTTCGCAGATGGCGAGAACACGCGTTTCCTCATCTATCGCTCTGCAGCCCGAGCCCCCAGCACCAGCACCCACTAGGGGCAGGGGGCGAGGCCGAGGCCGTGTTAGAGGTCGATGTAGGGGCAGAACCCAGCCCCGAGCAGCAACACCAGTGGCGGAGCCTCAGGTTGATTTTGACGAGGAGGTTCCGACCCCAGCAGTTCCGGTGGGCCCAGCTCAGGTCCCAGAGGGGTTTATTGCTACCCCAGTTCTTCAGGACGCTTTGGTCCGATTAGTGGGCCTCTTGGAGAGTGTCACCCGTGCCGGCTTGCTTCCTATAGCACCAACCACTTCTCTGGCTGGAGGAGGAGTCCAGACTCCTGCTATTCGTACTCCGGAGCAGGTAGCTCCCCAGACTCAGACTCCAGCAGTTCAGCCAGTTGGAGCAGCTCAGCCGGGTGTGGTAGCCCAGGCCGGTGATAGAGCAGCTATGTCTGCCGATGCTTTGTGGAGATTGGACAGGTTCACCAAGCTCTTCACTTCTACATTCAGTGTTGCATGTATTGAGGATCCCCAAGATTATCTGGATAGTTACCACGAGGTTCTTCGGAACATGGATATTGCTGAGTTCAATGGGGTTGATTTTGCTACATTTCACTTGTCTAGATGCGCCAAGACTTGGTGGAGGGATTATTGCTTAGCTAGGCCAGCAGTATCACCAGCTTTGACTTGAGAACAGTTCACGCAGCTATTTTTGGAGAAGTTTCTCCCCATCACTCAGAGATGATAGAGGTGGAGGTAGTGGTATTAGAGGTGGAAGTAGAGGTTATAGAGGTGGAGGTAAAGGTATTAGAGGTGGAGGTGCAGTTATTGTTCTGGTTTGTGGTAGAGAAGCTTCGATTTTATTTTGCGCCATATTTGGTAATGCCTAGTGATTCTTTGAGTGCCCCCCTGTTTATGTGTCTATGCCGGTGGGCGATTCTGTTGTGGTGGATTGTGTCCATTTTTCATGAATAGTGGTGATGAGAGGTCTTGAGACTTATGTAGATTTGCTTCTTCTAGACATGGTTGATTTCGATGTTATATTGGGGATGGACTGGTTATCACCTTACCATGCTATCTTGGACTATCATGCCAAGACTGTGACCTTAGCTTTACCGGGTATGCCTCGTTTAGAGTGGAGAGGGACTCCTGGTCATTCTACCCGCAGTGTTATCTCGTATGTGAAGGCTCGGCGTATGGTCGAGAACGGGTGTTTGGCCTATTTGGCATATGTTCGTGATTCTAGTGCTGAGTTCCCTTCTATTGATTCTGTTCCCGTTGTTCGTGAGTTTCCCGATGTTTTCCCTTTAGACCTGCCGGGTATGCCACCCGACAGGGTTATTGATTTCTGCATTGATTTGGCTCCGGGCACTCAGCCCATTTCTATCCCGCCGTATCATATGGCGCCGCCTGAGTTGAAAGAGTTAAAGGAGCAGTTGCAGGATTTGCTTGAGAAGGGTTTCATTAGACGCAGTGTTTCGCCTTGGGGTGCGCCGGTGTTATTTGTCAAGAAGAAAGATGGGTCAATGAGAATGTGTATTGATTACCGGCAATTGAACAAGGTTACAGTCAAGAATAAGTATCCGCTGCCGAGGATTGATGATTTGTTTGACCAGCTTCAAGGTGCCAGGGTATTTTCAAAGATCGACTTGCGATCTGGCTACCATCAGTTGAGGATTAGGGCATCCGATGTCCCTAAGATAGCTTTCCGCACTCGGTACGGGCATCATGAGTTCTTGGTGATGTCATTCGGGTTAACAAATGCCCCAGCAGCTCTTATGGATTTGATGAACTAAGTGTTCAGGCCTTATTTGGATTCGTTCGTGATAGTCTTCATAATGATATTTTGATATATTCCCGCAGCCGAGAGGAGCACGAGCAGTATCTTAGAGTGGTTCCTCAGACTTTGAGGGATAGTCAGTTGTACGCCAAGTTTTTGAAGTGCGAGTTCTGGTTGAGTTCAGTTGCATTCCTGGGTCATGTTGTGTCAGCAGAGGGTATTCAGGTTGATCCGAAGGAGATTGAGGCAGTCAAGAACTGGCCTAGACCAGCATCAGCTACAGAGATTTGGAGTTTCTTGGGATTGGCAGGCTACTATCATCGGTTCTTGGAGGGGTTTTCATCTATTGTAGCCCGATGACCAGGTTAACCCAGAAGGGTGCCCAGTTCAGATGGCCGGACGAGTGTGAGGCGAGCTTTCAGAAGCTCAAGATAGCTTTGACTACGGCACCGGTGTTTGTTTTGCCCACAGGTTCCGGGCCTTATACAGTTTATTGTGATGCATCTCGTATTGGACTTGGTGCAGTGTTGATGCAGGACGGCAAGGCTATTGCCTATGCTTCGCGACAGTTGAAGATTCATGAGAAGGACTATCCGGTTCATGATTTGGAGTTGGCAGCCATAGTTCACGCATTGATGATTTGGAGGAATTATCTGTATGACGTGGTATGTGAGGTGTTCACGGATCACAAGAGTCTTCAGTATTTGTTCAAGCAAAAGGAGTTGAATTTGAGGCAGAGGGGGTGGTTGGAGTTGTTGAAGGATTATGATATCACCATTTTAAATCATCCGAGAAAGGCCAATGTGATGGCCGATGCTTTGAGTAGGAAGTCAGCGCATTTCTTTCCTGTGGCAGTCTCCTATTCATTCGAGAGGTTAGCTGAGATCTATATTCGGGAGATTGTTTGTCTTCATGGTGTGCCCGTATCTATCATTTCGGACCGGGGTACGCAGTTTACCTCACGCTTCCGGAGAGCAGTTCAGCGAGAGTTGGGCACACGAGTTGGGTTGAGCACAATATTTCATCCCCAGACGGACGAACAGTCCGAGCGGGCTATTAAGATTTTGGAGGATATGCTCCGAACTTGTGTCATTGACTTTGGAGGTTCGTGGGATCAGTTTTTGCCTTTGGTGGAGTTTGCCTACGACAACAGCTACCAGTCGAGTATCCAGATAGCTCCTTATGAGGCTTTATATGGTAGGCGGTGTCGGTCTTCGTTTGGGTGGTTTGAGTCGGGAGAGGCTCGGTTGTTGGGTACAGATCTGGTTCAGGAGGCCTTGGACAAGGTCAGGATCATTCAGGATAGGCTTCGTACAGCTCAATCCAGGCAAAAGAGTTATGCAGACCGCAAGGTTCGAGGTGTGGCTTTTATGGTTGGTGAGCGGGTATTGCTCCGAGTGTCGCCTATGAAGGGCGTGATGAGATTTGGGAAGAAGGGCAAGCGTAGCCCTAGGTTCATTGGTCCGTTTGGGATTCTTGATCGAGTAGGAGAGGTGGCTTATAGACTTGCTTTGCCGCCGAGCTTATCAGCCATGCATCCGGTGTTTCATCTGTCCATGCTTCGGAGGTATCACGGTAATCCATCCCACGTGTTAGATTTCAGTACTGTCCAGCTGGACAAGGACATGTCTTATGAGGAGGAGCCGGTGGCTATTATAGACCGGCAGGTTCGTCAGTTGAGGTCGAAGAGTTTTCCTTCTGTTCGTGTTCAGTGGAGAGGTTAGCCTCCTGAGGCATCGACCTAGGAGTCCGAGTCTAATATGCGGAGCCGTTATCCTCATCTTTTCCCCGACTCAGGTACTTCCTTCTTCTGTCCGTTCGAGGACGAACTGTTTTTTTAGAGGTGGAGAATGTGACGACCCAAAGGGTCATCACTTGTTTTTAATTGAATTCTGTGTCTCCGAGGCCTTGAAAACCTCATTTAGAGTCGCCTCGATTTGTATGCACAGTCCGGGCGCATAGCTGGAAAGCTTAAATATGAAATTCTGTGAAAAATGCTAAGTTTTGATGTTAAGATGAATAAATTTGACCTTGGTCAATGTTTTGGGTAAACGGACCCGGACCCGTGATTTGACGGTCCCGGAGGGTCCGTACGAAAATATGGGACTTGGCCGTATGCCCGGAATCGAATTCCGAGGTCCCGAGCCCGAGAAATGAATTTTTAAAGGAAATTGTTTAAGGAAATTTGAAATGAAATTTGATTAGAATGTATTGGTATCGGGCCCGTATTTTGGTTCCGGCGCCCGATACAGGTCTTATATATGATTTAAGATGTTTCTGTAAAATTTGGTGAAAAACAGACGTCGTCTGACGTGATTCGGACTTAAATTGCTAAGTTTGATACTTGATGAAGTTTGAGAAAAACGCTTTGATTTGGAGGTTTAATTTGTTGATAATGATGTTATTTTGGCGATTTGATCGCACGAATAAGTTCGTATGATGTTGTTGAGTTAGTTCATGTGTTTGGTTAGGAGCCCCGAGGGCTCGGGTGTCGTTCAGATGTATTTCGGGATGGTTTTAGACTTAGAAAAGTTGCAGAAACAACAGTTCTGGTATTCTGAGATTTTGTTCTATGCGATCGCATAGGCCTTTCCGCGATCGCATAGTGTAAGTTTCCAGGTTTCCTGTTAGTTCTATGCGATCGCATAGGTTCCCCCGCGATCGCGTATAGTAACCACCCTTTGTTCTATGCGATCGCACTCCTCCGCGATCGCAACGCATAAACGCCAAACCTGGAAATGGAGCCCGTTTCTTCTATGCGTTCGCAATACCCTGTCCACGATCGCAATGGCCAACTTTCCCTTTCCCTATGCGATCGCATGACCTTCTTCGCGATCGGATAGAGCATTTTTGCCAGTTATTTTTTTCAAACTTCAGAAAACAGTAGCTACGGGATTCATAAGAAATTTCACAAAACCTCTTCTTCTCCAAGCTCTTAGGCGACCATTGAAGCGATTCTTCACCAAAACCTCTTGGGTTATTAATCCTTAACTTATTTTCTTCCATTTCCTTCAACATCTATTGAAATCCTAGGCCTAAAACATGTGATTTATAGAAAATTGGGTATTTGGGTAGAGTTAGGGCTTTTTGAATTTTTCTTGATTTAGACCTCGTTTTGGGGTCGATTTTTAAAATAAATTATATATTTGGGCTCGTGGGTGAATGGGGGATTTGATTTTGGTCCAAACCTCATTTTTTACCAAGCGGGTCCGGGGTCGATTTTTGAGTTTTTGGGAAGAATGATGGAAAAGCTATAATTAGGCATTGGGTTCGCATTGTTTAGCTTTTATTGACGTATTGAAGTCATTTATGTATAGATAAAATTGATTTGGAGCCGAATTTGAAAGGAAAGGCGGTTATTAAGGATTGAATTGGCGGTGGAATCACGGGGTAAAGCTATAATTGAGGCTTGAGTTGTGTTCAAGGCATCGAGGTAAGTGTTTAGTCCAACCTTAGCTTGAGGGATTAGGAGTTGAGTCCTATTTGCTATGTGATAATTGTTGAGTACGACGTATAGGCATGGTGACGAGTATCTATACGTTGGTGTCAAGTATGACCATGAGTCTTATATTGTGATTTTCATGATTTCTAGTTGTTGTGAAAAGTTTGTGGAAGGAATTGAGACCTTCGAACATTTTGGAGCATTGGCTCGAGTTATATTATGAATTGTGAAAGTATATGAGATGATTGAACCCTTTGGAGCATTGGCTCAAGTGGTAAAGTGAGTTATGAAGTACAAGTGAAAGAGAGAGAAAGAGTTATTGAAATGTTCCCTTGCCGGGATCTAATTATTTAATTGTTGTTCCCTTGCCGGGATTTAATTGTTAAATCGTTGTTCCCTTGCCGGGATTCCTATATGTTCTTGTTTAATTCCCTTGCCCTTGTTTGTGATTGTTGTTTGGGTGAGGAAGAGTGTTAAAGCACGAAGGGTGATGCCGTGCATTGTTTGCTATTGTGAGGAAAGAGTGTAAAGTACGACGGCTGATGCCGTGCCGCACGATGTACCATTCCGTGCCAATCCTATTGATTATATGTGAGGAAAGAGAGTAAAAGCACGAAGGGTGATGCCATGCACATTTTATTATTCTAATTGCTTTGGTGAGGAAAGAGAGTAAAAGAACGAAGGGTGATGCCGTGCACGTTTTCATTATATTATTGCTTGGTGAGGACGAGAGTAAAAGCACGAAGGGTGATGTCGTGCACTTGTCTTTGATTTTCCTGATTCTTGCTGACAATTGAGTTGTGTTGTCCTTTACGTTTATTTACTGATTTTCTTGTTGTTATCGGTTCAAGTGCATTAATTGTCTTATTCCACTATCAATGTGATTCTTTATGTTGGTATTTTCCTTTATTGTGATACTTGTTATTATTGGCCCGAGGTATCCTTGCGCAGCATTTTGCCTTGAATTTATGCTATAATTGCTACATGTTTATGTGACTTCATTGCTACTTCACATTTAGCATACTAAATATTAAATTGCCTATTTGCTCCTTAAAGTCCATGATTAATTGCTACTTGTCATTACTTGTCTTCCTCAGTGAGTCATAATTATTGTGTACTTGTTGTCTTATGAATTCGTATTAATTGTTGCGTTTGTTGGAGTAAATTTCATTTGGAAGAACTGTTGATTTAATGAAATGGGAGCGGGTGGTACGCCTACCACGAGATTTAATGAAATGGGAGCGGGTGGTACACCTACCACGAGATTTAATGAAATGGGATCGGGTTGCACGCCTGTAACGAGTTGTGAACCGAGAGTGAAACCTGCCTTTGTTTTCCTTATCCTTGTTAGAAGTTGAATTTTGGTTTCCTGATAATTCTCTTGAGATTCTGTTTCAACTGTTATCTCCCCGCAACATGTTTCCCCCTCCCTTCCTTACTTGTTTATTCCTGCTTTACTTTCCGCTGTACATTATATAACTGCACAGGTTTATTTGGTAGTCTGGTCCCAGCCTCGTCACTACTTCGCCGAGGTTAGGCTAGGCACTTACAAGCACATGAGGTCGGTTGTGCTGATACTACACTCTGTGCTCTTTTGCACAGACCCAGGTCCCGGACAGCAGCAGTAGCTCGGGAGCCAGCCTTCAGTCCACCAAGACTCCGAGGTAGCCTTGCACGCGTCCGCAGGCCCGGCGTCTCCTCTACCTTATATTTCATTCTGTTATCTCATGTTTTCGAGACAAACAGTGTTATATTTCTTTCAAACGATTGTACTTAGTACTCTTAGTAGTCCGTGGATGATGTGACACCAGTTCTTGTGTAGAGGTACATGTTGAATTCCGCATTATTTTTCAGCTTATTTAATTTAAGTCTTCCGCTTTAATTTCATACTCCGCTGTCATCTAAATATTTAACGCTTGTTGTTATGATTGATAAAAGGATTTAAAATGAAATAGGTAGGAGTATGATTTGTGGCTTGCCTAGCTTCTACGAGTAGGCGCCATCATGACCCCCGAGGGTGGAGAAATCCGGGTCGTGACAGTGGGGTCATGCACCGTTGGGGATTGTGACTTGGTCCATCCCGTACGACTATTAGGTCGCGTATTTGATTGAAAACTATTTGATATCATTGTGTTTTGGAAAGTATTACTATATTTTGGGCGGAATGCAAAATTTTGGCCTGGTGCCAACGATTTGGACCCTTAGGTGCTTTTACTACTATTCCTCACCGTTAACTTAATATCTGTACTCAGTAATGCTGTATTTTATTGATTTCATAACCCAGCCGTATTTACTCCGTTTTGATACTTTAAATGATATTTTGGGCTGAGCACCCTGTGTTTACTGTTAGCCCGAGTGGCTTAAGAGATTTTCTGACTGAGTGAGGTCGAGGGCCTGTGTTGTGATGATATTATGGGATCGGGCTGCACGCCCCAGCAAGTTATTACTGATTCATGATATATGTGAGGCCGAGGGCCTGATTGATTTATGCCACAAGGTGGCTTGTGATTATGTGAGGCTGAAGGCCTAATTGATTATGCCACAAGATGGCTTGTTATAGCGTTGGGGCTGTAGGAGCTCCTCCAGGAGTCTGCACACCCCCAGTGAGCGCAGGTATGTGATAGCACGTGAGTTGTCCGTGCAGATTGTAGCGCTTGGGCTGTAGGAGCCCCTCCGGAGTCTGTACACCCCAGTCAGCGCGGGTACCCAATGTGAGTGATGTGATGTAGCCCGAGGGGCTGTTGTTGTTTCATGTTGTTGCCTGAGGGGCTGGTTCTGTTGATATTTTGCCCGAGGTGCGGTTTATGGTACATGTTTTTGCCCGAGGGGCTGTTTACGTTTCTATCATTTTTACTCACTGTTTTATCACTTGTTTGAAAGTATTGAAAGTTGTTGTAAAAGGTTTTACTGAAATTGAGCTTTATTTATGAAGTAAATGATTTCTGTAATGTTTTGGAAATGTACTGCATTTGCTGTAGCGTTATGACGTGGTTTACGTGTTTTCTTACTGCTCAGCTTCCATTTACTTTTATTACTTACTGAGTTGGTGTACTCACATTACTCCCTGCACCTTGTGTGCAGATTCAGGTATTTCTGAACCCGGTAGCAGGTGTTGATTGCTCTGTGGTAGAGTCATCGGAGTTAGCAAGGTAGCTGCCCGACGTTCACAGCCCTGCTCTTCTCCCTCTTGTCTTCTTTAGACTATTTTTAGTATATTTTCAGACTCTTCGTTGTATTCAGACCTTAGTAGATGCTCGTGACTTGTGACACCCCGATGTCGGGCTTGTGTATTTATTCCGCACTGGTTATTTAGACTTATACAATGAGATTTCTTATTAATTAATGGCTTAAAAATGACTTTTATAGAATAATGGTTTGATTTGGGAATCCTGTCGGCTGACCTAGTTTCATGATAGGCGCCATCAAGACCAGGTCGGTTTTAGGGTCGTGACAAGTTGGTATCAGAGCCTAGGTTACATAGGTCTCACGAGTCATGAGCAGGTTTAGTAGAGTCTCGCGGATCGGTACGGAGACGTCTGTACTTATCCTCTGGAGGCTACAGAACCTTTAGGAAATCCCGCATTCTTGAATTCTTATCGTGCGTCCTTGATTCGGCTTCAAATGTAACTCTTGAAATTTTTTCCACGCGTTCGTATGCGCACATGAGCGCTCGGTATTAGCTGTGCGTCGACGGCTTGTGATTTTCTCGTTGAGGAGCGAGATGTGATCTTGGCATGTTGATGATGGGCTAGTCTGGAGGACTTGAGGTCGGATTTTGCATGTAGTTTGAGCACTTAGGCGTTTATTATGTGAGCACGTGCTTTTGGATTTATATGTTCGGTAGTGTCCCTATTAATGGAAGTGATGGCTGGATGGCTACGTGATGAGCATGATGTGACTGCGAGATGTGTTCATATGATTTGGATGTGACGAGAATGGGTCTGCTTGAGGGTAGAAAGAACTATTTGGTGCTTGAATTCCATCCTTATTTGATGTGTAGCCCCGAGTTATGGGTGTGTTGAAGGATCTTTCCATGTTTTCTAGTTGGGGAATAAAGTAGATTTCGTGTCGTGATATGAGTTCAAACTCGGGAAGATTAAGTGATTGCATGATGTTTATGATGGTGGAAGGGTATAAAGAGATGTTAGTTTAAGGCGAAGCAGGTGAGTTATCTCCTGCGGGGTGTTATGAGGTTTGTGTGATCCTTATGTTGTTGGTTGGGAGTCCTCTTTTACCAGTGAATTATACGTGCTGCAGTTTGAGTTTGGATCGCGTAAGAGAGTTGTCTTGACTATCACGAGGGTGAATGCGAGATTTTTGTGGATGATTAGAAGTACTAAATGGTTTGTGTTGCACGAGCTTATGAAGGGTTTAGCTGAGTCTCACTATGGTATTATGGTAGTAATAGAGTTTGGGCATTATGAGTTTTGTATGTTTTGATCCATGGCTTTGAGCCAAGTGGGGGAGTCTGCTACTGATCAGTTGATTGCGCGGTTATGTGCTGCGTTGGTTCCAATTTGGGTTATGCTAGTGAATCAGTTATGGCTGACGGAGGTTGAGATCTAGGATGACTTGAGTGAAGAAAATTTCGGACAAGGGCTGTGTTATGATTTATGGGTATATGAGGAACATTGGATGATTTACTTGTTATTTGTGAGGATGTAATGTGTATGGAGTAGGGAAAATCGCTCGGCGGCTTAGAAGAATGGGTTACTTCCTTGGGTGTTGGAGTGCTAACCGGGCATAGATCGTTCAGTCTGTTTGGTCAGTCTAATTGAGATTTGAGGATATGGATGACTCTCGAGAATGGTTCCAATGGATTACGATTTAAATGTATTTGTAACGACCCGACCGATTGTTTTGAGCTTTTGCACTTTGCTCGCTAGTTCTCGGGCATGACCGGCCCCGTATTATGCATTGTGACTTATGTAACCGGTTTTGGTTTTCAGTTTAATCGGAATAGATGTGGAAGGATGATTCTCAGCTGGAAGCTTTAAATTTGAAAGGTTTGACTCAGTCTTGACTTGTTAGTATTTGATCTCGGATTTGGATTTTTATGATTTGGTTAGCTCCATTAGGTGATTTGGGACTCAGGAGTGTGATCGGGACGTGTTTTGGAGGTTCGTAGTAGATTTAGGCTTGAATTGGCAAAATCGGAATTTTGGCATTTTCCGGTTGGTAGGTGAGATTTTGATATTGGGGTCAGAGTGGAATTCTGGAAGTTACAGTAGGTCCGTTGTGTCATTTGGGATGTGTGTGCAAAATTTCAGATCATTCGGACGTGGTTTGACAGACTTTTTGATCAAAAGCGTAATTCGGAAGATTTTGAGAACCTTAGGCTTGAATCCGATGTGTTTTGGTTGATTTGATGTTGTTTGAGGTGTTTTGAAGATTGGTATAAGTTTGAATAGTAGTATATGGCTTGTTGGTGCTTTTGGTTGAGGTCCCGGGGGCCTCGGGGTGATTTCGGATGGTTGACGGAAGGTTTGGAGTTGAGTTGGGAAGCTGAAGTGATTTTGTTGCTGTCATAGCTGCACTTGTGGTTGGGAGGCCGCAAGTGCGATGCTCGCAGAAGCGAAAGGCAGCCGCAGATGCGGCCAAGAGGAATATTATCAGGAACTGCAGAAGCGGTGAAGTGGGTGCACCTGCGGTAGCGCAGGTGCGAGGTTTTTAACCGCAGATGCGGAAATGACAATTTTAGTGAAAACCGCAAATGCGGTGGATTAGGCCGCAGAAGCGGGAAAAGGACCGTAGGTGCGAAAATCCTGGGTCAGAAAGTATAAGAGGTTTCCTTCGCGATTTTTAGCTATTTCTTCACCATTTTTATTCGGGTTTGAGCTTGGAGAAGCCATTTTGAAGAGGAATTCAAGGGATAACGTCTGGAGGTAAGATTGTTGAACCTAAAACTCATTTCTATGGTATTATTTCACGGAATTAGAGCTCTGATTATGGAAATTAAGGGTTAAAAATTGGGAAACTAGGGCTTGGTATTGGAGACCTTGACTTGAGGATTTGAGGGGCCATTTGTGATCGGATTTTGGTACTTTTGATATGTATGAACTCGTGGGGAGATAATGAATATATTGATGTAAATTACATCGAATTCTGAGACGTGGTCCCGGGGGTCGAGTTCGGTTAACTTCGGGATTCGCGTTGTTTTTCGATTGTTTTCGAGTGGGCTTTGTTCCCTTAGCATATATTGATGGCATGGAACTATTTTTGGCTAGACTTGGAGCATCCGGAGGCCGATTCGAGAGGCAAAGGCATAACGAGCTAGAGTTTGGACCAGATAGAGGTAAGTAATGATTGTAAATACTGTTCTGAGGGTATGAAACCCCGGATTTCACATCGTTGTGCTACCTTGAGGTGACGGACACGCTAGATGACGAGCGTCGGGTCTTGCACCATTGGGGATTGCGACTTGGTCCATCCCGTACGACTATTTAGTCGCGTATTTTACTTGAAAACTATTTGATATTGTTATATCTTGGAAAATATTATTGTATTTGGGGGCTAAATGACGTGTTTGGGCCTTGTGCCGATTGTTTGGACCCTTAGGGGATTTTTACTGCCATTTCCTCATTATTTTGACTTTACACTGGTACTCAGTCATGCTATATTTTACTGTTTTCAAAACAAAACGGTGTTTACTCTGTTTTTAAACACCTTAAATGACATTTTAAAAGATATTTTGAGTTGAGCATCATGTTTTACTGTTGCCCATGTGGCTTGTGAGATTCTGACTGAGTAAGGCCGATGGCCTGTGTTGTGAGAATACTATGGGATCGGGCTGTGCGCCGCAGCGTGTGGTACCGACTGTGATATATGAGAGGTCGAGGGCCTGATATATTATGCCACGAGGTGGCTTGTGATTGATATGAGGCCGAGAGCCTGTTGATTATGCCACGAAATGGCTTATTATTGTGCTTGGGCCGTAAGGGGCCCCTCCAGGAGTCTGTACACCCCCAGTGAGCGCGGGTACCCAGTGTGTGTGATGTGTTGTAGCCCGAGGGGCTGTTGTTGTTTCATATTGAAGCCCGAGGGGCTGTTCTTGGTCTATGTTGCCCGAGGGGCGGTTCTTGATTCATGATATGCCCGAGGGGCTGATTACGAGTGACTGTGAGGTAGCCCGAGGAGCTGGTTCTATTGATATAATACCCGAGGGGAGGTTTAAGGTACATGTTTTGCCCGAGGGGCAGTTTACGTTTCTATCATATTTACTCACTATTTTTTTATTACTCGTTTTGAAACTATTGAAAGTTGTTTTAAAAAGGTTTTTACCGAAGTTGAGCATGATTTACGAAGTAAATGATTTTTGTACTGTTTTGGAAATGTACGGCATTTGTTGTATCGTTATGACGTGGCTTACGTGTTTTCTTACTGCTCAGCTTTCATTTACTTTTATTACTTACTGAGTTGGCGTACTCACATTACTCCCTGCACCTTGTGTGCAGATTCAGGTACTATTTTGAACCCGGTAGGGGGTCCTTAGCTCAGTGGCGGAGTCATCAGAGTTAGCAAGTTAGTTGTCCGGTGTTCGCATCACTGCTTCTCTCCCTCTTGTCTTCCTTAGACTGTGTGTAGTACATTTTAGATTCTTAGTTGTGTTCAGACCTTAGTAGATGCTCGTGACTTATGACACCCCGATGTCGGGCTGTGTTTTGTTTTCCGCAGTTGATATATTTTACTTTATTTTGGGATTTATCATTATTAATGACTTGATTATGAATCCTTATATCTGTTAACTAAACTTGGGGTTTGTGTTGGCTGGCCTTGTGAGGCGTCGTCACGACCGGGTCTGGGTTTAGGGTCGTGACACTATTAATCGGGGATCTTCGGGATGTGTAATTGGCTAGAAACTGATAATTATATGGGAGGATGCCAAGACTTGTGGCATTTCTATATCATTATGGATTCTACATATCAATATCAGGAAAGTGAAGGTAAAGGCTTTAGATTCACAAGAAGTCTCTTCAGGGTAAGTATTTTGAATGTGGTACTTTTGGGGATATTTGAGGGGAGAATTCAGCGGCTTATGAACCTTAGACGGTGTGGTGTTATGCTAAAGTTCGTGGGGAAAGTTTTGGTTAAGGATAGTGGTGTACTAGCAAGGAAGCGTATCAATTTGAAGGCAATTCGAAAGGAACTCAGAGAATTAGGACAACTTGTTAGTAGGTTGGATCGGCATGGTAACGGATATGATCGGTTCTTGGTGCTTATGATGCGGTGGGTTTCTACAGGTGTTTCGCGGCAATGCTCTTAGGTTTTGATGGCTTGCGTAGCTTGGTTGAGTTAAAGGAATTCATTCCAGACGGTTGGGTTGTGTGACAGTGGGATTCAGAGAGTTCTTGATGGTTTCTACCATAGTTATATTTTCTACTGGCGTGAGAAACATGTGATGTGTAGTGATTTTCTTTTAGATGGGATCAAATGGAAAAGTTCTTGGCCGGTTGAGTACGTAGTTGCTTGTAGCTCGGAGTGGACTATGAAGTTCTCATGTTTATCATAGGATGGCATGGTATATGAGGTATGTTGTGTAGGGTTGAGATTTGCGTGTGTAAGGTCGCGATTCAGTTTTGAAAGGAAGGTCATAAATTCTTAGGCAGCATGGACGGTTCCAAATGACTAGATAAATGAGATCACTGATTGGTGTGGCTTGATGAGGGTACACATTTCAGAAAGGGCGATGTGTTTGAGTAATGGATACTTCATTGGTATTGCGGCACTATCTTGTCTGATCGACTGCTGATATTCGAAGTTTGCTTGGTGGCACAAGAGAATTTTTGGAGTACCCTCGTGGAATGATTGAGTATTTGAGGTGTGTTAGATATTCGGGCGGTGGAGTTGGGATTGGATATGGTGATTCGTGCGCTTTATGGACTTGGAGACTGGCAGTTCTCATAAACAGGTTATTTTGTGGTTGTGGACTGTAAAGATGTGGGCAAAGTCAGTCAGATGTTGTACGTGCCATGATTCAGTCATTGTGAACTTTCGTAAAGTTATTCATCCATTGTGGGTGACCAGAGTTGATTTGGGGTTTATTGGTAGGCCCAATATAGATGGGTGTTCTACATTGAGTCGGGTATGTTGACTCCGAACTAATATTGTTGAGGGATGTGATGTTCGATTGTCATTGAGCTTATTCGTGTTCGGGGAGATCTATTAGTTACCTTTCCATGTTGCGAGGCGTTAGGATTTGTTGGTTATAGGCACATGTGGTGCGATTTTATTAGGGTCTCTCAGTGGAATTCGAGGGGGAAGAGTATTGGGTATTGCTCGGTGGATGTCGTATCAGTTTTGTCCTTTCGGGTTTGTGTGATGTTATGTCATTTGCCTCACCGTGGTTATGATGATTTGCTTTTGGTACGAGACATCAAATTGCGTGTGGTTGTTGATTTTGGGCATAGCGACTCAGGGTGTTTCATGTGGACCAGTGTTTGGATAGGGTCGCGCATTGTAGCAAAGTTATGTGGAGGTATGATCCTTCGGGTTAGATTCGTGTGTTCTGGTTCTACGATGTGTGATGGGTTCTCAGCATTGTGTGGTGGTGGTACTGGTGAGCTTGCGGTACAACTCTCTCATTTGAGTCATTTTTCATGATTTGAGTACATTTGGATTGTTTTTTATTGGTGTGCGGGTCGCACGGGTTGTGGATTTAAATTGTATTGGTGTGTCATGTCACTAGAGCAGTCGTGTTGGATGAGATGAGGACATTGGGATCTAGAATGAATACTATCGGTCGATTTCAGCATGTTGGAAGGATAATATCGGGATTCGGCTTAGAAATTTCCTATGGTCCTTGCCAAAGGAGAGGGAGCTTCATGAATGGTTGATCGGAGGAACGATTATGATTCTGCATGTTTCTTTCATCATTGGCAGTATACGAAAGTGTTGGAATGAGACTTTAAATGGTAAGAGGTTTATTATCGGTATTCGGTTGTTGTGTGCAGTTGTCGTGATTAGAAGTTATCGCTACGAGTGTCTGAGTTATGGGGTATATCATGTAATTGCATCTAGGGTTGCAGATATGGTTTGATACAGCTTATTCGGACTTATTCAGTGAATAGATGTGAGATTCTGATCTTATAAATAGTTTCGGAAGTGGAAATTGGTTCTAAGGTTATGGGCTAGGGTGAATTGTGAAATTTCAGTTAAGTTGTCTTATCGGACCTATATGGGATAGGGTGACGTGGGATCACCCCCAGGTATGTGCATGGTAAGGCTACACAGCGATTTGATGGTTTTCGGAACAACCCTGGGCACGTTCGAGGATACATGTATGTTTAAGTGGGGGAGGATGTAACGACCCGACCGGTCGTTTAGAGCTTTTGTACTTTGCTCGCCAGTTTTCGGGCATGACTATCCTCGTGTGATGTATTATGACTATGTAAATCGTCGGTTTTGGTTTTCAGGATAATCGGAATAGATTTGGAAGAACAATTCTCTATTTGAAGCTTTAAGTTTGAAAGGTTTGACCAAGTTTTGACTTTTTAGTATTCGATCTCGGATTTGGATTTCTATGATTTGGTTAGCTCCGTTAGGTGATTTTGGATTTGGGAGCGCGTCTAGAATGTATTTTGGAGGTCCGTGGTAGATTTAGGCTCGAAATGGCGAAATTGGAAATTTGGCATTTTCCTATCGGCAATGGAAATTTCGATATCGGGGTCGGAATGGAATTTCGGAAATTGGAGTAGGTCCGTTGTGTCATTTGTGATGCGTGTGCAAAATTTTAGGTCATTCGGACGAGGTTTGATAGACTTTTTTATCGAATTCGGAATTCGGAAGTTTTGGAATTCTTAGGCTTGAATCCGAGGGTGATTCGATGTGTTGATGTTGTTTTGAGCGTTCCGAAGGTTGGAACAAGTTTGAATATGTTATGGGGTGCATTGGCATGTTTTGTCGGGGTCCCATGAGGCTCGGATAAGTTTTGGAAGAGTTTTTGGAAGATTTTGGCGTTTTGAGCATAAGCATGTAATGATCAAAGTTCCATTTTTAGTTCTAGAGATCGAAATTTGATTTCGAGACTTCCGGAATTTTGATAATTAATTATAGGAGTGATCTGGAAAATTTGGTCTAATCTCATCAAGTCGCGATTGGGTTTTTGACGCGAATCTTGAGTTAATTGTTTAACGAGCGAAATGGGTATCGCACTGAGCAAATGAGCTATAAATTGAGTTTCGATTGAAGGATTATGTTCGTATTATTATGTGTGACTCATAGGAACAAGAATCATCGAATTCCGAGTTCGTATGATGGAGTTAGAGCCTTTTTAGTGAAATTAAAGACTGCTGGTGCATCAGATCTGTTGTGCACCTTTAGCGACTAGATTGGACCACTTTTAGCGACCGGAAATGGCTTCTAGCGACCAGAATCGGGTTTATTAATGATGTTCTATTTTTTTTAGCTCATTTTGACGTTTTTTTGGTGAAAGAACACGACTTGGGGCGATTTTTGAGCAAGAAATCATGGGAAATCTTGAGGTAAGTCACTTGCGATCATTTCTACTCCATAATATTGAATTATCATCGAATAATCCAACTAGATTACATATTTTTGAGGTGTAAATTGGGGATTTGGACCTAGGGATTTGAAAATAAGATTTGAAGATTTGGAGGCCGAATTGTTATCGGAATTTAGTAATTTTGGTATAGTTGGACTCGTGGTTGAATGGGTTGTCGGATTTTGTGAGTTTCGTCGGATTCCGAAGCGTGGGCTCGGGGGCCGAGTTTGAGCCAAAATTCGGGATCTTTGGTCTAATTTGATAGTTTTCATAGGGAATTCATTCCTTTAGCGTATATTGATGATAATATACTGATTTTGGTTAGATTCGGAGCATTTGGAGGCCGATTCGAGCGGCGAGGGCATTACGGAGTAGAATTTCATCCGAATTGAGGTAAGTAATGATTGTAACTGTTGTCCTGAGGGTATGAAACCCCAGATTTCACATCGTTATGCTACTTTGAGGTGACGCACACGTTAGACGACGAGCGTGGGGTCGTGCACCTTTGGGGATTGTGACTTGGTCCATCCCGTACGGCTATTAAGTTGCGTATTTGATTGAAAACTATTTGATATCATTGTGTTTTGGAAAGTATTACTATATTTTGGGCGGAATGCCATATTTGGGCCTAGTGCCAACTATTTGGACCCTTAGGGGCTTTTACTACTATTCCTCACTGTTTTGACTTAATATCTGTACTCAGTCATGCTGTATTTTATTGATTTCATAACCCAGCCGTATTTACTCCGTTTTGATACTTTAAATGATATTTTGGGCTGAGCACCCTGTTTTTACTGTTAGCCCGAGTGGCTTGAGAGGTTCTCTGACTGAGTGAGGCTGAGGGCCTGTGTTGTGAGGATATTATGGGATCGGGCTGCACACCGCAGCAAGTTATTACTGATTCATGATATATATAAGGCCGAGGGCCTGATTGATTTATGCCACGAGGTGGCTTGTGATTATGTGAGGCTGAAGGCCTAAATTATTATGCCACGAGATGGCTTGTTATAGCGCTTGGGCTGTAGGAGCCCCTCCAGGAGTCTGCACACCCCCAGTGAGCACAGGTATGTGATAGCACGTGAGTTGTCCATGCAGATTGTCGCTTGGGCAGTAGGAGCCCCTACGGAGTCTGTACACCCCCAGTGAGCGCGGGCACCCAATGTGAGTGATGTGATGTAGCCCGAGGGGCTGTTGTCGTTTCATGTTGTTGCCCGAGGGGCTGTTCTTGATCCATGTTTTGGCCGAGGGGCGGTTCTTGATTCATGTTATGCCCGAGGGGCTGATTACGAGTGATTGTGAGGTAGCCCGAGGGGCTGGTTCTGTTGATATTTTGCCAGAGGGGCGATTTATGGTACATGTTTTTGCCCGAGGGGCTGTTTACGTTTCTATCATTTTTACTCACCGTTTTATCACTTGTTTGAAACTATTGAAAGTTGTTTTAAAAGGTTTTACTAAAACTTAGGTTGATTTACGAAGTAAATGATTTCTGTACTATTTTGGAAATGTACTGCATTTGCTGTAGCGTTATGACGTGGTTTACGTATTTTCTTACTGCTCGGCTTTCATTTACTTTTATTACTTACTGAGTTGGCATACTGACATTACTCCCTGCACCTTGTGTGCAGATTCGGGTATTTCTTAACTCGGTATCGGGTGTTGATTGCTCAGTGGCAGAGTCATCGGAGTTAGCAAGGTAGCTGCTCGACGTTCGCAGCCCTGCTCTTCTCCCTCTTGTCTTCCTTAGACTATTTTTAGTATATTTTCACACTCATCGTTGTATTCAGACCTTAGTAAATGCTCGTGACTTGTGACACCCCGATGTCAGGCTTGTGTATTTATTCCGCACTGGTTATTTAGACTTATACAATGAGATTTCTTATTAATTAATGGCTTAAAAATAACTTTTATAGAATAATGGTTTGATTTGGAAATCGTGTCGGTTGGCCTAGATTCATGATAGGTGCCATCACGACCGGGTCGGTTTTAGGGTCCTGACAGTTTATTAATTTTATTAACTAATTAGTTTAATTAGTCTTGAATAATTTAGTAAGATTTGAATTATACTTTGTATAGTCTTGAATAATTTAGTTAGAATCTAGGGTTTAGTAGTAGTAATTGAACTTTTAGTTTATGAATTGAAATTTTAGGATATAAATTGAAATTTTAGGATTTGTAGTTGAACTTTTAGTTTATGAATTGGACCTTTTGGATATTAAAATAAATTTTTAGTTTATAAATTGAAATTTTTGGGTATGAGTTGAACTTTTAGTTTATGAATTGAACTTTTGGTTTATAAATTGAAATTTTAGGATATGAATTGAACTTTTAGGATTGGTAGTTGAACTTTTAGTTTATGAATTGGACCTTTTGGATATTAAATTGAATTTTTAGTTATAAATTGAAATATTTGGCTATGAATTGAAATTTTAGTTTATGAATTGAACTTTTAGTTTATAAAATTGAAATTTTAGGATATGAATTGGACCTTTTGGATATGAATTGAATTTTTAGGTTATAAGTTGAAATATTAGGATGTGAATTGAACTTTTAGGATATGAATTGAAATTTTGGGATATGAATTGGACTTTTAGTTTATAAATTGAACTTTTAGTTTATAAATTGAAATTTTAGGATATGAATTGAACTTTTAGGATGTGAATTGGAACTTTTAGAATATGAATTAACTAAAAAAAGATTATCATATGAATTAACTAAATTAATTTGTTGTTGTTTTATATGTGTAGATGGAACATCGTACTTGGATGTACAATAGGAATTATTTTAATTGGCGGGGATTGCGGGAGGATTTTGTAGAAGGGGTTGATTACTTTATTAGACATGCAATGTCACTTCCACCATGCCAAAGTGATGGAGTGATTAGGTGCCCTTGTGTTAGGTGCGACTGTATGAAGTTTGGAAAACCGGAGGAAGTGAAGCATCATCTTTACAGGAAGGGGTTTATAGAGAATTGCTTTGTGCGGACTAATCATGGAGAGATCGATGGTAGCCGTGGGATATTTCATAACATGGTTGTTGGTGAAAGTAGTAGGTCGGTGGAGAATACAAATCGTAATTCTAGAATTCATGATATGGTTACGGATGCTTTTGGGACGCACTTAGGGGGTGAGCCCAATGAAAATTTTGAATAAACTCCTAATGATGACGCAAAACGTTTTTATGAACAGTTAGAGGAAGCTAGTCGTCCACTACGTAAAGGAAGTCCGCACTCTGAGCTGTCTGTTGCAGTTAGATTACTAAGTGTTGATACCCATTTTTTCCCTATATATTTTAAATATGCATAAATACCTTCAAAATAGCATATACATGCATATATAACCATGCACAAGGTTTTATAATTTTTTCCATAATTTTAGAGATTTAAATTGATTTATTTACTTCCCTTTTATTCATAAAATCCCAAATAATTATTCCCCAAATTATTGTTATGGTGATTTAGTTATTTAATTTCTATATCTATGCCAAAATATGGTAAAAATATTTTTAGGCATTTTTTATTGCATTTGGTATTTTTTTAAACTAAATTGCCTATAATTACAATATTAGCCCGTTTAATGTGTAACTACCTTTATATGCGTAAAATTGATCTCCTATATTTTTAAAAATGTTAAATATATATTTTAAATCATTTTAGTACACAAAATTATTTTCCAGAAATTAGTTAGTATTTATTATAAATTACATAGGGGAAAAGTGGCTATTTGAAATATAGCCAGATTTGCTTTCAATTGTAGCCCAATTTAAACCCAACCCCAACCCAATTTCAGATTAAAAACACCCGACCCAAGCCCTAAACCCGCCTACCGGACCCAAGACCCGTTAAATCCTGGCCGTTGATCTAATGTCATTCATGAGTTCTTTCCTTTTTTATCCCAAACAACCCCCTAACCCTATCTCATTTCTCAAATCCGCCGCCTCTGAATTCTCTCATCTCTCAACCAGTCAACCTAACCGTAGCTCTTCTAAACCGCCGAACTTCTTCTCTGGTCTTCTCCGGTGATCTCCCGTCAACTCCTAAGCCTCCAATGGCCCCTCTAATGCTATGCTTGCCTTCTCTAAGGTCTTCAAGGGCCCTGGGCCACGCCGACTTGCATCTATGGTTTGCTATTGTCTGTTCTTCGTTACTTCATTGTGATTTCAAGCGAAATCACGCTGTATTTGGCACGATCCTTGAGATTTTAAACAGGTTCTTTCATCTCTACTTGGGTTTCTTCTGAAAACCCTGATTTTTTGCTTACAACTCCTAGATCTATACGATTTTTAAATGATTTGAGTATGTTTCTTTGATGTTTTACACTATCCTTGTAACTCTTTACAAGAAGCACCGATTTCAAAGCGTTTTTACCTTCTTCTCAAATTAGGGTTTTCGGAACTTCTTCTAAAACTTTGTTCAAACCGATTCTTTATGTTTAAAACTTCTATCTCTTGCATATTTCGACTGATTCTATGATTTTACTCCCTGTCCAACTCACCTATGTTGAAAACCCTAATTTCTTAGTTCTAATCTTAGGGTTCTGAGTTTGGTTTTGATAACGTGTTCAGTTAATCCATATGTTTCTATGATTCTGTGATTTTACCCTATGATTGCTTGTTAAAGTTCCTAATTGTGGTTATCTCTGCGTATCGTGTGATTTTGCCCTACTTTGTTCACCAATGTTTCTGATTCTTCACTTCTCCTACCTATATCATGCTTGTTCTACTAATTCAGACTATGCTTTACATGAATCCCTAATTTATATATGATTCTTGTCCTACTCGACCTCTTAGAGTTCTGGTTTTTTGCTTGCTATGTGCTTGTACTTATAAAGTTGTGCTAAATCAGTGCTATTTCTACTTTTGAATCTTTGAATCTTTGTGATTGATCTTTCACTGATTTCGTATGATATCTCTACTGATTTTTTACCTTGTAGAATGTTTCTGACCTTATTCTATGGTCAATTATGCTATTAATTGATTTCTTAAGTCTTTCCTTGATTGAAATATGCTGAACCTAGCCTCTGTTACCTGTTATGTACTTGTACTATGCAGAAAATATGTCCTTATTTGTCATGTTCAGCCTTATACGATTTCCTTCCTTATTTGTCATATGTCTATTACCGTTTGAAGTTAACTTCTCAATTAAAGGGAGTACTTACCTTGATTCCTGTTTGAGTGATTCTGAGTTCCATAATTACTAATGAACTTTGATTTTTACCTTATTTGCTACTTACTTTCAAACTATAAATACCCTAGTCTTTCATTAACTGGGTCATCACTTGTTTTTAAAATGAATTCTACGTTCCGAGGCCTTCAAAACCTCTTTTAGCATTATCTCAATTTGCGTGCGCTGTCCGGGCGTGTAGCCAGAAAGCCTATATGTGAATATCTATGAAAAATGATAAATTTTGACTATAAAATGAATTAATTTGACTTCGGTCAACGTTTTGGGAAAACGGACCCGGACTCGTGATTGGACGGTCCCGGAGGGCCCGTAGGAATATATGGGACTTGGGCGTATGCCCGGAATCGAATTCCGAGGCCCCAAGACCGAGAAATGAATTTTTAAAGAAAATTGTTTTCTGAAATTGTTTAAAGGATTTGGAAATGAATTTTGATTAGAACATGTTGGTATCAGGCCCATATTTTGGTTCCGGCACCCGGTACATGTTTTATATATGATTTAAGATAATTCTGTGAAGTTTGGTGAGAAACGGAATCCGTTTGACGTGATTCGGACCATAAATGCAAATTTGATGTTTAAAGAAGTTTTGAGAAATTTCATTGATCTTGAGGTTTAATTCGATGTTCATGATGTTATTTTGGTGATTTGAGTGCACGAATAAGTCCGTAGGATGTTTTTGAGGTTGTGTGTATATTTGGTTTGGAGCCCCGAGGGCTCGGGTGAGTTTTGGATAGGCCACGGGGTGCATATTGAACATAGAAAAATTGCAAGATTTTTGCTGGTATGATCAGGCCTGCAGGCTTCGCATTTGCGAAGCCTGGCTCGCAAATGCGACGCCGCAAATGCGAGGGCTTGGTCGCAAATGCAAACTAGCCCAGGCCTGCCCTCCATCGCAAATGCGATATGTTCATCGCAATTGCAGCCTCGCAAATGCGAGCTCCCCTTCGCAAATGCGAAGCTTCCCACCTTGGCCAGTGATTGCAAATGCGACCACTGTGTCGCAAATGCGGAAGTTGCAAATGCGACATTTCTTTCGCAAATGCGAAAGTCCAGTATTTCTTAAGGGTTCGCAATTGCGAACCCCTGTTCGCAATTGCCACATCTGAGACCTGCAACTTTTATACTTAGACGAATTTTAACCCATTTTTCACATTCTCTCAAAACATAAACACACTTAGGCGATTTTTCAAGGATTTCTTCTTCTCCAAATCAATTGTAAGTCGTTTTTAACTAACTTCCTTCAACTCTTCGCATCTTTTAACATGATTTCAACTTCAAATCAATGATTTCATGAGGGAAATTGGGTGTTTTGGGTAGAACCTAGGTTTTTCAAAAATTGGGGATTTGGACCTCGATTTGAGGTCCGATTTCAAAAAAAATTTTATATTTGAGTTCGTGGGGGAATGGGTGATCTGGTTTTGGTTCGAACCTCAGGTTTCGACCATGTGGTCCCGGGGGCGATTTTTGACTTTTGGGTAAAACTTTGGAAAACTCATTTTCATGCATTGGGGTTGATTCATTTAGCGTTTATTGATGTAATTAAGTAACTTGTGACCAGATACGAGCGAATTGGTGGTGGAATCGAGGGGAAAGCTATAATTGAAGTGTGAATTGTGTTCGTGGCATCGAGGTGAGTGTTTGGTCTAACCTTAGCTTGAGGGATTAGGAGTTGTGTCTATTTGCTACGTGTTAATTGTGGAGTACGACGTATAGGCATGGTGACGAGTATCTATACATTGGTGTCAAGCATGCCCATGAGTCTTGTATTATAATCTGTTATGACCCCGTTGTGGTTTATTATGCCTCACATGTTACTATTATCATTGTTCCCTTACCGGAAAGTTATTATGTTGTTCTTGTTCCCTTGGCAGGATTCCTTGTGATTATTGTTGGTTGTAAGTGGGAGCGGGTGGTACGCCTACCACAAGGTATAATGAAATGGGAGCAGGTGGCACGTCTGCCACAAGATGTGAGATGAATTGTGAAAGTATAAGTGATAATTGAACCGTTAGAGCATTGGCTCGAGTTGTGAAGAGGATTGTGAAGTAAAAGTGAGAAAGAGAAGAGATCATTATGTTGCCTTTTGCCGGGCTATTGTTGCTTTATTTGTTATCTCCCTTGCCGGGATGTTGATGTTATAGATGTTGTTCCCTTGCCGGGACCTAATTGTTGAATTGTTGCTCCCTTGCCGGGATTCTTACTGTAATTTCATTTATTCCCTTGCCCCATTGTTTGTGATTGTTGTTTGAGTGAGGAAGAGAGTGATAGCACGAAGGGTGATGCCGTGCATTGTTTTTGTGAGGAAAGAGTGTAAAGCACGAAGGGTGATGCCGTGCCGCACAATGTACCATTCCGTGCCTATTATATTGATTTCATGGTGAGGATGAGATTAAAAGCACGAAGGGTGATGCCGTGCAATTTATATTGATTCTTATGGTGAGGACGAGAGTAAAAGCACGATGGGTGATGCCGTGCACTTGTCCTTGATTTTCCTGATTTTTGCCGATGATTGAGTTATGTTGTCCTTTACGTTTATTTACTGACTTTCTGTTGTTACTTGATTTTATTTCGATGTTATAGATTCCCTTACCCTATTTGCCTTGTGATTGTTGCTTGGGTGAGGAAGAGTGTAAAGCACGAAGGGTGATGCCGTGTACTGTTTTGGTGAGAGAGTGTTAAAGCACGAAGGGTGATGCCGTGAACTTGTCTTTGATTTCCTAATTTTTATTGATAACTGATTTACGGTTTCTCTACATTTAATTGCTGGTTTCCTGTTGATACTTGTTGTACCCCGCAGCATGATCTTCCCTTCCTATTTTCAATTGAACTGTGGTGATCCTCATATTTATTTGTTGCTCTTCTGTTACTATTCGATGTTTCCCCGCAGCATGTTTCCCCCTCCCATACTTGACCGTATATTACTGTTCTTCTTTTCCGCTGTATATAGTTAAATTGCACAGGCTTATTTGGTAGTCTTGTCCTAGCCTCGTCACTACTTCGCCGAGGTTAGGCTAGGCACTTACCAGCACATGGGGTCGGTTGTGCTGATACTACACTCTGCACTCTTTTGTGCAGAGCCCGGGGTTGTAGACTTCAGACCGCAGTGGGATTGCTGATTCTCGTTCAGCAGGCGACCCGAGGTAGTCCTGCAGGCGTCTGCATGCCTTGGCGTCTCCTTCTATCTACTATTCCTGTTTCTTTCATGCTTTGCTAGAGACAGTGTTGTATTTATTTATTTCAGATCTTTATTTGTAGTGTTCTTAGACCGTCTGTGAAACTGTGACACCAGTTCTGGGTAGTCACTCAAACAGTTGTATTAGATACTCATGTTCAGATAGCCTATTATTTTTCTTCCGCTTATGTTAAATTCCATTGTTTACATGATATTTCTTCGAAATTGTTAGAGAATATAAAATAGGTAAAAAGGTATATTTTTTAAATAATTGGCTTGCCTAGCTCACATTAGTAGGCGCCATCACGACTACCGAGGGTGGGAAATCCGGGTTGTGACAAGTTGGTATCAGAGCTCTAGGTTACATGGGTCTCACAGTTCATAGACAAGCTTAGTAGAGTTTGAGGGATCGGTACGGAGACGTCTGTATTTATCCCCCAGAGGCTACAGAGTTAGGAAAAACTTCACATCTATTCTTTTCTGTCGTGCGATTTTGATCTCTCAATGCTAAACTGAAACCTCTACTCTTGTCCTTTCACAAATGGCGAGGTCACGTACCGCTTCTTCAGCCGAGCAACAACACAGACCGGTGATAGATCAGCCACGCTTCGGAGGCTTTGTGGAGGTTGGATAAGTATCACCAAGCTCTTCACTACTACTTTCAGCGGTGCATCTTCTGAGGATCCCTAAGATTATCTAAACAGCTGTCATGAGGTTCTCAGGAACATGGGGATCGTGGAGACCAATGGGGTCGATTTTGCTACTTTTCGCTTGTCTGGATCCGCCAAGACTTGTTGGGGAGATTATTGTTTGGCTAGACCAGTTAGGTCATCAACTTTGACTTGAGAATAGTTCACACAGCTATTTCTGGAGAAGTTTCTCCCCATCACTCAGAGAGAGGTCTATCGGAGGCAGTTTGAGCGTCTCCAGCAGGGTTCTATGACCGTTACTCAGTACGAGATCAGATTCGTCGACTTGGCTCGTCATGCTCTTATCATACTTCCCACTGAGAGAGAGTGAGGAGGTTCATTGAGGGACTCGTCCAGCCCTCTCAGTTAGTTAGAGGTGGAGGTAGAGGTATTAGAGGTGGAGGTAGAGATGCTAGAGGTGGAGGTAAATGTATTAGAGGTGGAGGTGCATGTACTGTTCTGGTTTGTGGTAGAGAAGCTTCGGTTTTATTTTGCGCCGAATCTGGTCATGCCTAGTGATTCTTTGAGTGTACCTGTTTATGTGTCTACCCCGGTGGGTGATTGTATTGTGGTGGATCGTGTCCATTGTTCATGTATAGTGGTCATTGGGGGTCTTGAGGCTCGCGTAGATTTGCTTCTTCTGGACACGGTTGATTTCGATGTTATATTGGGGACGGACTGGTTATCACCTTATCACGCTATCTTGGACTGTCATGAAAAGACTGTGGCCATAGCCTTGCCGGGTTTACCTCGTTTAGAGTGGAGAGGGACTCCTGTTCATTCTACCCGCAGTGTTATCTCGTATATGAAGGCTTGGCGTATGGTCGAGAAGGGGTGTTTGGCCTATTTGGCCTATGTTAGTGATTCTAATGCTGAGGTTCCTTCTATTGATTCTGTGCCTGTTGTTCGTGAGTTTCCTGAGGTATTCCCTTCAGACCTGCCGGGTATGCCACCCGACAGGGATATTGACTTTTGCATTGATTTGGCTCCGGGCACTCAGCCCATTTCTATCCCGCTGTATCGTATGGCCCCGCTTGAGTTGAAAGAGTTGAAGGAGCAGTTGCAAGTCTTGCTTGAGAAGGGATTAATTAGACCCAGTGTTTTGCCTTGGGGTGTGTCGGTGTCGTTTGTTAAAAAAAAGGATGGGTCGATGCGAATGTGTATTGATTATCGGCAATTGAACAAGGTTGCGATCAAGAATAAGTATCCGCTGCCGAGGATTGATGATTTGTTTGATCAGCTTCAGGGTTCCAAGGTATTTTCAAAGATTGACTTGAGATCTGGCTACCATCAGTTGAGGATTAGGGCATCCAATGTCCCTAAGNCCTTAGCGACACGGTGTAGCGACGGAGGTCGACCGAAGCGACGGTTTACCGTTAGGTGATGAGTGGTAGTTTTGAGATTACGAGGGTCGAGTTTGTGTGCCTAATGTAGATGGACTCCGAGAGTTGTATTTTAGAGGACGGCCCATAGCCTCCCGGTACTCTATTCATCCGGGCGCCGCCAAGATGTATCAGGATTTGCGGCAGCATTATTGGTGGAGGAGAATGAAGAAGGATATCGTTGCATATGTGGCTGCGTGTTTGAATTGCTAGCAGGTTAAGTACGAGCATCAGAGGCCCGGTGGTTCATTTCAGAAGATCGAGATTCCTGAGTGGAAGTGGGAGCGTATCACTATGGACTTTGTTGTTGGACTCCCACAGACTCAGAAGAAGTTCGATGCAGTGTGGGTTATTGTGGATAGGCTGACCAAGTCAGCGCATTTCATTCCTGTGGCAGTCTCCTATTCTTCCGAGAGGTTAGCTGAGATCTATATCCGGGAGATTGTTCGCCTTCATGGTGTGCCCGTGTCTATCATTTCGGACCGAGGTACGCAGTTTACCTCACATTTCTGGAGAGCAGTTCAACGAGAGTTGGGCACACGGGTTGAGTTGAGCACAACATTTCATCCTCAGACGGACAGGCAGTCCGAGCGGACTATTTAGATTTTGGACGATATGCTCCGAGCTTGTGTCATTGACTTTGGAGGCTC
>NW_017670340.1:488219-527123 GCF_001879085.1 Nicotiana attenuata | reverse complement strand
TTTTGACTTTTGGGTAAAACTTTGGAAAACTCATTTTCATGCATTGGGGTTGATTCATTTAGCGTTTATTGATGTAATTAAGTAACTTGTGACCAGATACGAGTGAATTGGTGGTTGAATCGAGGGGAAAGCTATAATTGAAGTGTGAATTGTGTTCGTGGCATCGAGGTAAGTGTTTGGTCTAACCTTAGCTTGAGGGATTAGAAGTTGTGTCTATTTGCTACGTGTTAATTTTGGAGTACGACGTATAGGCATGGTGACGAGTATCTATACGTTGGTGTCAAGCATGCCCGTGAGTCTTGTGTTATAATCTGTTATGACTATGTTGTGGTTTATTATGCCTCACATGTTATTATTATCATTGTTCCCTTGCCGGAAAGTTATTATGTTGTTCTTGTTCCCTTGCAGGGATTCCTTGTGATTATTGTTGGTTGTATGTGGGAGCGAGTGGTACGCCTACCACAAGGTATATTGAAATGGGAGCGGGTAGCACGCCTGCCAAGAGATGTGAGATGAATTGTGAAAGTATAAGTGATAATTGAACCGTTAGAGCATTGGCTCGAGTTGTGAAGAGGATTGTGAAGTAAAAGTGAGAAAGAGAAGAGATCATTATGTTTCCCTTTTGCCGGGCTATTGTTGCTTTATTTGTTATCTCCCTTGCCGGGATGTTGATGTTATAGATGTTGTTCCCTTGTCGGGACCTAATTGTTGAATTGTTGCTCCCTTGTCGGGATTCTTATTGTAATATCATTTATTCCCTTGCCCCATTGTTTGTGATTGTTGTTTGGGTGAGGAAGAGAGTTAAAGCACGAAGGGTGATGCCGTGCATTATTTTTTTGAGGAAAGAGTGTAAAGCACGAAGGGTGATGCCGTGCCGCACGATGTACCATTCCGTGCCTATTATATTGATTTCATGGTAAGGATGAGAGTAAAAGCACGAAGGGTGATGCCGTGCAATTTATATTGATCCATATGGTGAGGACGAGAGTAAAAGCACGAAGGGTGATGCCGTGCACTTGTCCTTGATTTTCCTGATTTTTGCCGATAATGAGTTATGTTGTCCTTTACGTTTATTTACTAACTTTCTGTTGTTACTTGATTTTATTTCGATGTTATAGATTCCCTTACCCTATTTGCCTTGTGATTGTTGCTTGGGTGAGGAAGAGTGCAAAGCACGAAGGGTGATGCCGTGTACTGTTTTGGTGAGAGAGCGTTAAAGCACGAAGGGTGATGTCGTGCACTTGTCTTTGATTTCCTAATTTTTATTGATAACTGAATTACGGTTTCTCTACATTTAATTGCTGGTTTCTTGTTTATTCTTGTTGTGCCCCGCAGCATGATCTCCCCTTCCTATTTTCAATTGAACTGTGGTGATCCTCATATTTATTTGTTGCTCTTCCGTTACTATTCGATGTTTCCCCGCAGCATGTTTACCCCTCCCATACTTGACCGCATATTACTGTTCTTCTTTTCCGCTGTATATAGTTAAATTGCACAGGCTTATTTGGTAGTCTGGTCCTAGCCTCGTCACTACTTCGCTGAGGTTAGGCTAGGCACTTACCAGCACATGGGGTCGGTTGTGTTGATACTACACTCTGCACTCTTTTGTGCAGAGCCCAGGGTTGTAGACTTCAGACCGCAGTAGGATTGCTGATTCTAGTTCAACAGGCGACCCGAGGTAGTCCTGCAGGCGTCCGCAGGCCTTGGCATCTCTTTCTATCTACTATTCTTGTTTCTTTCATGCTTTGCCAGAGACAGTGTTGTATTTATTTCTTTCAGACCTTTATTTGTAGTATTCTTAGACCGTCTGTGAAACAGTGACACTAGTTTTGGGTAGTTGAGACTCAAACAGTTGTATTAGATACTCATGTTCAGATAGCCTATTGTTTTTCTTCCGCTTATGTTAAATTCCGTTGTTTACATGATATTTCTTTGAAATTGTTAAAGAATATAAAATGGTAAAAAGGTAAATTTCTTAAATAATTGGCTTGCCTAGCTCACATTAGTAGGTGCCATCACGACTCCCGAGGGTGAAAAATCCGGGTCGTGACATTAACACAGCACACGAACACTTTGGTTCAAAAGCTCTCTCTCTCTCTCACTTAAAACTTTCTGCTCTTTGTTTTACTTGCTTTTATTCTGAGCTAGCCGGCTGCAAGCCAAGGCTAACTATTGTGCTCTCCTACTCCTTCACTTTTGCTTACTCTCCTCTTTACTGGTATGTTCTAGTTTCAATTCAAGTTTCAACAACAACATGGTTCTTTTATTTCTACAGTTCATCTTGTTTCTAGTTTGCTTCTACTTATGATTTTGCTGTGAAACTTGCAGTTAATGTGATTACATAATTAGCATATTATGAACTCGCTTCCTTAGGATCAGTATGAGCATGTTCCCCTTTTTATGTAGTCTATTTTTTCTGCACTATCTGGTTTATGGTATGAATCCCCCTCTATGTAGTCTACGCTCTTGACTTGTATGGTTCTAGAATTAGTCTTAAATCATTTGGATCCTACTAAACCCCCTTAAGTATTGCTGGTTCTGTGACTGTGCTTGATAAGTTGTGTTTGAGTATGTCTGTACCACTTCCTAAGACCTTGGCTGGTTCTGTGTTTACAATCATGTGTTCTATGTGTGCCCAATCCCCATCACCCTTGTGTGTAGTTTCTTTCCTCTTGGCTTTGGTCCTGTGAACATTGCTGATGTGATTTTAGATTCCATGTTTGATTTACTGTTGCTTGATCATGTAACTCTCTCTTTTCAAAGTTGTTTTACTGCACGACCCTCTCTCTTATTCTACAAAATTGTTTCAAACAAGTCTCTTTTAACACTGCTTTCTTTATTAAAATCCTTTCAAACTATGTCAAGCACTCTCACTCTACTCCTAGGTCAATAAGTTCTGCCCCCTCCAGTATGTGTACTGCCTTGGGATCCTCTTGAGAACCCTCTGAACTTTGGCATACTGAGGCTGGCCTTTCCACACTGCACTTATTCAATTTTGGTTACCAAGTCTAGGTGTAAGCACTGCCCGGGATCCTTGAGATCCTTAGGGAACTTTGATGCACCTAGACTATGACAATGTCTATGGAATTGAGGCATTTGAGGCTATTGGAGGCTTTGGAAATCTGGGCCTGATTGAAGGCTCCCTATAGAATAGCTTCTTGTTTTCTTATTTACTTATGTAATTCATTCATATGGTCTGTAATAATTTGGAAACAAATATTGGGGTAATTAGTGAAAAGGGGTGGATAGTTACATGTTTGTGGGGTAATACGGGTAGAAACCATGCCTATAGGACTTTACATTTTGATATGATTGCCTTACCAAGTAGAAAACATGCCAATAGGATTTTCACATCTTGTTATGTTTGTCTCACCATGTTAGAAATCATGCCTATAGGTTTCAAGTGATTCATAATAGAAATCATGTTTATAAGTCTTAAAATCAGTTTCACAAGTAGATGCCATGCCTATAGGATCTAATTTAACCTAGCCTCTATTATAATAAGTGTTTACATGTTTTTCTCATGCCTGCAGAGTTTCTGAAATCAGTATTAAACTTAGATATCATGCCTATAGGGAACAATATCAAATCCTTCCTATGGATCTCGCCTAGGTTTAGTTTAAATAACTCAATTCGGTTAACGTTTAATTCACTTCAAAACTGGTTTAATTAATGGTTTATATTTCCTGAAACGAGTTCCTTTAAAACTGCCTTAATCTATTATTAGACAGCATGCCCATAGGGATTTAAAAGTATGCCCTGTTTTACCTTAAAATGTATTCATCAGTATGTCGCGTATAGGCAAGCCTGTAGGGCGTTTCCAAAACCTGCAATGATGAAACTATTTTCTATGACCTAATGTTTTTCTGATCCTAACAGGCTTTTAAAACCAATAGGCAACTGCTAGGGCCATTACCCCTGAGTTTATAAAATAAACTGCCTGTCTTCTGTATATTTCACTTAGACGTCATGCCTTAGGATACTGCTTAACAAAAGGCCCTTATTTGTGCTTGAGTCGTGCTGCCTATGTGTATTGTTTGAGGAGGTAAACTTTGAGCCTCTAATTGCTCCTCTTTATCTTATGTGCTAAAAGTCCTAACTGTTTTTCTTGTCGCCTTAGTATTTTTACCTTTTAAAACCTTAGAGGTCTGTCTGGAACCACCTATAGGTAGAGGTCCTAAATCCCTTCAGGACCATTAAGAAGGGACGGGTAATAGCACGCAATAGAGATCGCTGACCAAACACTCGCTTTGCATGGCCACTAAGGGGATGGGAAGGGTAGATATGGGATATGATGACTACGCGCTAATGTCGCGTGTAGCCCCTCATCGAGGAGTGTTTACCGGACATTGTGTGGGATGATCCTATAGGCTAACCAACCTAGGACTCCTCCTTTACCAAAGGTCTTTTTCTATTCAAAACCTTTGTTTACAACTCATTCGAAAATCTTTATCCTATTACTTGAGTTACCCAACATGCTTTACTTGCAACCTATTTGATTCAACTATTTATTTATATGGATTAATTTGTGAATATATGTTCGGCCGGGACCCACAGTTGTGGACCAAGAGGGGCGCCTAACACCTTCCCCTCGAGGTTATTTTGAGCCCTTACCTTAATCTCTTGTAATGCAGACCAATCTAAGAGCTAACCGCTCTAGGTGCCCTAACGCACCATAATCCATTAGGTGGCGACTCTTCAAATACCCAATTCCCAAAAGGAAATGATTTATTACCACTATGAAATGTCGAAACCCGGACTTCTCTCCCCACGAGGGAGGGAAAAAGGGGGCGCGACAGCATGGCGACTCTCCTGGGGATAATTAGGCTCTTACCGTAACGAACTTGCCCTTATGAATTAGTCCAAGCATGCTTTATGCCGTACCCTTTTCCCTTATTTTATTTGACTTTCTGTTTTCTTTTAAGCACTTATGGTTCTTTAATCCTGAAACGGACCTGCCTCTTTGTTTCCTTTTCCTGTAACCGTCTTTGAATTATTTCAATACTGTATTTATTTTCTGTACGTGCAAATACTTGACTTCATGTTATTAACTGCTGCATAAATCATGTTCCACATCATATTCCACTCGTGCGTATCAAATCCTATAGCAACGCTTTAATGAGTGGTTGCGCTCTTCCTATTTACTACCCTTAAATTTGGAAAGGCTTATTTGCGGTAAAACCAGTCGATCAGCGGTGCAGTCGATGGTTCCGTGCCTTCCCTCTCGAGTTGTCCGCTCGAGGGTACCAGTCTAAAACCCCATAGAAACCTTACTCTGGTTGAAATTGTGCATGCATCATGGTCAAACCTAGTCGGATCAGTTATGTTGTCCGCATAATGATCCTTTAAGATAAGCCTTATCCAAAGTCCATCGGGTTTTCCATAATCCCAACGGACACAGCCACGTTCTGTGCATTAATTCGGAGAACTAAATGCCGATATGTTGATCACAAATGTATAAATAGTCGAGTCTGGTGGGGGAGAAGGGCCTAACCCTTTTGTTTTGCAGAAAATAAGGCACGAGGTCCCCATATTCGGCATGGTTAGCAACATCATATCATTACTGCTAGATTGGTGGGAGGACCTTTCTTCAAGTGACAAGAAACGTGTGAAGAAGTACTTGGGTAACCTGCCCTCCTTACTGTATATTGAGCCAAACAACAAACTGATCGAGGCTGCCACCTTATTTTGGGATAGTGAGAGGGCGGTGTTTCGTTTCGGCGACATAGAAATGACACCACTTCTGGAGGGAATTGGAGGGCTTGCGGGATTAACATGGGACAGACCTGGGCTATTGGTTCTACAAAACTGTACGGGCAGGGGATTTCTGAAGATGATGGGGTTGAAGAAGAATGCCGACTTAGTGTGCTCGAAGGAATCTTATATACCTTTCGCATACCTGTACGAGAGGTATGGCCATAGCAAATTTTTCCGCACCTACCATGATGAGATCTCGCTCACTTCTTTGGGTCATATCCACCGCATGGTATTTGTATTCACTGTGTGCTTCCTAGGCCTGATAGTGTTCCCAATGAAAAAGGGAAGAATCCACACTAGGTTGGCTATGGTTGCAAAGACTTTGATGGAAGGGATTAATGGACAGGCATACACCATAGTCCCCATGATTGTAGCCGACATCTATAGGGCTCTAGAGCATTGTCAGAGAGGGGTGAATCATTTCGAGGGTTGCAACTTATTACTGCAATTGTGGTTGTTGGAGAATTTCCAAAAGGGTCACTATCGCCAAGAACTTCCGCGAAGGGCTTGGAATGATCACATCGCCTTCCATCACCCCAAGCAAATGACTTATATTCCAGATAGATTTGCTCAGCCAGAAAGCGCCAAGGAATGGGTAGAGTTCTTCGACAATCTAACCGAGGAACAGGTGCAATGGATGGTCGAATTTTCCCCACAGACGAGTTTATTATTAGATCCAGGGATGCTCCACACTTGGTGTTAATCGGGTTGAGGGGGATATACCCATATGTCCCTATGCGAGTTATGAGGCAACCGGGCCGAAAGCAGGTTGTACCAAGGGTTGTTAAGATGAATCATTTCAGGGCAGACTTTCAAGACGATGACGTCCCTCATAAGTGCCACGCTTAACACATGTGGCACTGCAAAATCATCATGGAGAAGAACACCGTCGAGCTAGACAGGTATCATGCAGGGTGCGAGCCTCTCTACCCGGCGTGGTTGGAAGACAATCTGAAAGGAATGGTGATGCTAGGGGCCGGTCAAGGGAACAGAATCATAGAAGAGGAAGCTGAACCTCAGCTCAAGTACAACAGGCTGCACAAGAGGGTCCACGACTCTGAGAACGAACACCGGGAGATACATGAGAGGAATGTGAGATTGATCAAGGAATAGAAAGAGATGGCGGTCACCTCCAATAGGAAACTGGAATATTTGGAGCGAGGAATAGTGGAGTTGGAAGGCAAGGTCATAAGAGAATTGAGAATTGCCAGAACGCTGAAGGAGGACATCTGGCTAGGGCCTACTTGCTGCTGGGGCTACGTGAACTGGGAGATCTCTATGATGGAGTCTGGAAGATCAAATCTGGGGAAGGTCCTTCTGGGACCAAATAGGCTAGATTTATTTTTGCTTTTCCTAAATGTAATAAGGCCAAGTGCCAGTAGTAACTCATTTGATTATTTTTATCTTAGTGTCATTTTGGGATTCGTATATTTTTACATTTTGAAATGAAGCATTTATTGGCATTAGAGTTCTCCAAATCTACTTGTCGCTAGGTCTGTCTCGGGCGGAACGAGGCTCCCAAATTAGGAAGCGAATTTATATTTCCGCGATATGTGTTTAAATACTGCAAACATTTCAGGATCCTCACTGACTTGTTACCTTTTGCTTTTGCTTATTTCTTATTATTATTCCCATCCCCTAGGTTGGTTCAATCATACTGGCCTCATCAGTATATCACACCAGATCCAGAGGCCCTCCACCTCCTGCTCCTCCAAGCAACACAAAAGGCAAAGGAAAGGCAAAAATGGACGATATAAGTGGTATCTGAAAGGTGAATGTTGAGAATACAGAAACGTCCGACGGCCGTAGTACTCCGGCCCCAAATGATCTGGTTTTGAGACTGGAGCAAAAGATACTAGAACTACAAGGAGAACTTGAGCAAGTTCGCAACTTGGCAAACCTATCACTTACCCTGAATGTCCCTGACATCAACCAACAGAACACCAAGAATCCAGCACCTCCTCAAAGCACACAAAACCAACAACCACAAAATCCTCCCGCACCAAATCAATACGAAACTCCACCCCAGAATCCCAACCCATTACCAGCTCCGCCGCAACAACACCATCAACCAATTCATTACCCGCCAGCCACCACTTACCACACTCCCCAAAACACACCACCACTCATTCCTGATTCACAAAACTCCATCAATGACCACCACTACACCAAAGCTCCCGGCACCCATCAAAGCAACCCCATATATGTGGAAACTATACGTCATTCTACCCAGCCAATCTCCTATACATCGAAAACCTCCGAAAAAGACTTGCTCATCAAAAACATGGCTGAAGAACTCAAGAAGTTAACCAGCCGAGTTCAACGTACTGAGGGCGATAGAGGAATAGAGGGCTTGAACTATGAGGACTTGTGCATACAGCCGGATGTCGAACTGCCTGAAGGGTACAAACCTCCCAAGTTCGAAATGTTCGATGGTACAGGTGATTCTAGGGTTCATCTAAAAACTTATTGTGACAAACTTGTCGGGGTCGGGAAGGATGAAAAGATCCAAATGAAGCTCTTTATGAGGAGCCTTACCAGGGGCGCTTTGTCTTGGTACATCAGCCAAAATCCCAAGAAGTGGTCCAATTGGGTAAGCATGGTATCAGATTTCATGGACCGGTTCAGGTTCAACACTGAAAATGCACCGGATGTCTTCTACATTCAGAATCTTAAGAAGAAACCTACTGAGACCTTCGGTGAATATGCTACTCGCTGGAGGTCGGAAGCGGCCATGGTCAGGACATCCTTGGACGAAGAACAGATGAATAAATTCTTTGTCAGGGCACAAGAACCGCAATATTATGAGAGGCTGATGGTTATCGAATATCACAAATTCTTTGACATCATCAAACTCGAAGAAAGGATTGAAGAAGGAATCAAGAGCGGAATGGTAACAAACTTCGAGGCTTTGCAAGCCACGAATAAAGCAGTACAGTCAGGTGGCATACCGAAGAAGAGAGATGTTGGGGCAGTAATGGTAGCCCAGGGCCCAAAATCTCCGCTTGTCTATCAAACACCTCCACCCACATACCAAACACCTCCACCCACATACCAATCATCACCGCCCACATATCAACCTTCATCTCCCAGATACTCCCAACCAGCCTCTGTCCATCACACCCATAACTCCCAACCATCCCACTTCCAATCATCACCAGCTCGTCAAAATTATCCAAGACCATGACCCAACTTTGACCGCAAGCCACCCAGACAGTACACCGCCATTGCTGAGCCCATCAACCAATTATATGAAAGGCTGAAAGCCGCCGGTTATGTCACTCCTGTTCCTGCTGTGGCATTAGAAAATCCATCCCAGTGGGTCAATCCGAACAAGACTTGTGCGTACCATTCCGGTATGAAAGGGCACACCACTGCTGAGTGCCGGACATTCAAGGATAAGATCCAAACGCTAATTGACAACAAGGTCATACAAGTAAAGGAGGTCGCACCTAATGTCCGCAACAATCCCCTCCCTGAACACGGAGGTGATGGTATACATGTGATACAGACAAATGAAGAATGGGAACCTAAGGTCGAGAAAGCGATGACTCTAAGGTCGCAGTCACACTTACTCCTATTATGGTTCAGACTCAATTACCAATCGAGGTTGAGGTAACTGCATCAGATCCATTCGAGGGAGAAGTGGCTCCGTCCGCAGCCACCCCCGCTCCATTTGAAGTAGAAGTGGTCACACCCTTCACTATGACAGTATCAACCACAATCCCATTCAACTCAAAAGCAATACCCTGGGATTATGTCGCCGAGCCTCGGCGAAAAGGGAAGGCCAAGGTAGAGGAATCTGACGCGGCACAAGGAATGACTAGGACTGGAAGAGTCTATACACCTGAACACCTAGGAGGTTCAAGTAAGGAGGCCACTGCTAAGCAACCTATCATAGAGACTGGGCCAGACGACTTGTGGAGGAAAGTACAGGCGAAGGAGTACTCTGTTGTTGATCATCTGAACAAAGTCCCTGCTCAGATATCCATCCTATCACTCTTGTAGAATTCAGAGGCACACAAGAACGCCTTAATGAAAGTGTTGAGCGAGTCTTATGTACCCAATAACATCAACGGCGGAGAAATGGCCAACATGGTTGGGAAAGTACTAAAAAGTCATAAGATCATCTTCTACGAAGATGAGCTGCCACCCGAGGGACGGAATCACAATCGAGCATTGCATATTACGGTGCGATTTGAAGACAAGTTCATTGTCTGGGTCTTGGTTGATGGAGGTTCGAGCCTAAACATCTGTGCATTGGACACTCTGAAAAGGTTGGACAAAGGTTTCCATGAGACACGAGTAGGAAGCATGAATGTGAAGGATTTCGATGGGTCCCAGAGGGCCACGATCGGGGAAATCAACCTTTATTTGCAAATGGGGCAACCTTGGTTGGATGTTGAATTTCAAGTACTTGACATACCAGCCTCATATAACCTTCTGTTGGGACGGCCATGGATCCATGCTGCTGGAGCCGTGCCTTCCACACTACATCAAGTCGTGAAGTTTGAATGGAATCGCCAAGAGGTAATCATTCACGGAGATGGAAGTAACTCATCTACACTAGTCAGACCATCCCGGCCATTGGACATAGAAGAAGGCTAGGAGGGGAAACCTACCATCACATTGAACGGGTCAATGCTGTCGAAAAGCACAAGTGGTGGAGTAACAAGATAGAAAGCATATTAGCATGGTCGGGATATGAACCTGGCAAAGGATTGGGAAAGAACCTCCAAGGTATCACCAAACTAATACAGCTGAAGAATCATGGTACTTCCTTTGGGCTCGGATACCAGTACACATGGCAGGAATACAGGATTGATCGCCTCCATGGCGCGGACCATATTACCCACTTGAGCAGCCAGTGCCACGTCTGGAACAAGCTTTTTACCAAGCTGACACAATATAGGGAACCGCGGAAGAAGAAGCGCTAGCAGGGTTGAGGAATTTGTTCTTGGAGGATGAGGACATGGATTGCAGTGTCGTAATTGAGGAGGAGGAGGATGAAGGCCTCACTATTCAGACTATGGAGAAGAGAGCCGTTCTCAGGAACTGGACAGCCACACCATCCCAAGCCCGCCGAGTCCCTGGGTAGCTTGGCAGAATTTGCTTCTATAAGCCATTCTAGGAATTTAAGATTTCCCGTAATTTTTTTTAAGTTTTACTTGTTTCAAAATAAATGATCGATTCATCGAGTCGTATTTTGTCTGGAAAATTTCTTCAAGTTGTAATCAAATGAATTCGCTCTTTATTATTCACTACTATCTTTACATTTTTCTTTTCTACGGCATTATTATTACTTTTCCTGATGGACCAACGACCGTGACATGTAATGAGGCAACACAACATGAGGATAGTGATTCAGAGGAAGAGGATGAGATACCTGAGGAAATTGTCAGGGAGGTCGAAATTTTTTTAAATAAGCCTAAGTCCAATCTGGAAGAGACCGAAGCGGTAAATTTGGGAGACGCGGAGACCGTCAAGGAGACCCGCATCAGCATTCACTTGTCACCAACGGAGAAAGAAGAGTACATCCGGTTCCTAAGAGAGTACGAGGACATTTTCGCATGGTCATATGATGACATGACCGGTTTGAGCACGCTTGTAGTGGCCCACAAGTTGCCCACTTATCCCATGTGTCCGCCAGTCAAGCAGAAACTCAGAAAGATCGAACCAGACATGAACCTGAAAATTAAGGAGGAAGTTACCAAGCAGATCAACGCCAAAGTTCTCAGGGTGGTTGAGTACCCAACCTGGTTAGCCAACATTGTGGCAGTTCCGAAGAAGGATGGGAAGGTCAGAGTATGTGTCGACTACCGGGATTTAAACAGAGCAAGTCCCAAGGACGATTTCCCTTTGCCAAATATACACATCCTAATCGATAACTGCGCCAGGCATGAACTCCAATCCTTTGTAGATTGCTTCGCGGGTTATCACCAGATTTGGATGGATGAAGAAGATGCAGAGAAGACAGCTTTTATTACACCATGGGGTGTATATTGTTACAAGATGATGCCGTTCGGTTTGAATAACGCTAGGGCCACTTACATGAGAGCCATGACAACCATCTTCCATGATATGATACACAAAGAAATAGAGGTGTATGTGGACGATGTCATCATCAAATCCAAGAAGGTCGTAGATCACATAGCAGACTTGAGGAAGTTCTTTGACAGGCTAAGGAGGTACAACTTGAAACTGAACCCCACAAAATGTGCATTCGGGGTTCCCGCAGGAAAGCTATTGGGATTCATTTTCAGTCATCGAGGAATTGAGCTGGATCCATCTAAAGTCAAGGCGATTCATGAGTTACCGCCACCTAAAAGCAAAAAGGATGTGATGAGCTTCCTAGGGTGTCTCAACTACATCAGCCGCTTCATAGCACAATCCACAGTCATATGTGAACCCATCTTCAAGATGCTGAGGAAAGATGCCGAGACAAGCTGGACCGAAGATTGTCAGAAAGCTTTTGACAAAATCAAGGAGTACATATCCACACTACCGGTCCTGGTCCCGCCAGAGCCAGGACGACCTTTGCTACTCTATCTATCTGTACTAGATAGAGCCTTCGGATGTGTTTTGGGACAACATGACAAAACAGGAAGGAAAGAGCAGGCCATATACTACCTGAGCAAGAAGTTCACACCTTACGAAGCACGGTACTCTCTGGTTGAATGCACTTGCTGTGCTTTAACCCGGACAGCTCAGAAACTGAGGCATTACTTCTGTGCCTACATTACATACCTCATAACGAGTATGGATCTCCTAAAGTACATATTTTAGAAGCCCATGCCTACTGGGAAATTGGTTAAATGGAAAATACTATTGAGTGAATTCGATATCGTCTATATAACTCAAAAGGCGGTCAAGGGACAAACATTGGCATATCACCTTGGTGAAAACCCGATGGGAGGAGAATACGAACCCTTGAAAACATATTTTCCTGACGAAGAAGTGTCATTCGTAGGGGAAGACATTACCGAAGCATACGATGGTTGGAGGGTGTCTTTGACGGAGCCGCAAATTTGAAAGGAGTAGGCATTGGAGCAACTTTGGTATCAGAAACGGATCAGCATTATCCTGTATCTGCTAAACTCAGATTTTCCTGCACCAACAACATGGCAGAGTATAAAGCCTGCATACTAGGGCTCAACATGGCAGTCGACATGAACATTCAGGAGCTTTTGGTAGTCGGTGATTCAGATTTGCTTGTGCACCAGGTACAAGGAGAGTGGGCCACCAAGAATTACAAGATATTGGCGTATCTGCACCATGTGCAGGAATTGAGAAAGAGGTTCACAAAGATAGAATTCCGACAAGTGCCTCGAATTCAGAATGAGTTTGCCGACGCCTTGGCCACTTTGTCATCCATGATACAACATCCAGATAAGAACTACATTGATCCCATTCCGGTGGAGATCCACAATCAACCAGCGTATTATGCTCATGTCGAGGAAGAAGCAGATGGAAAACCTTGGTTCCACGACATCAAAGAATAATTATCAAAAGGAGAATACCGGAGCATGCAAATCGCACTAAGAAACGCACACTCCGGAGACTGTCGAATCACTTCTTCCGCAGTGGAGGGAACTTGTACAGAAGAACTCCCAATTTGGGCCTCCTAATATGTGTTGACGCAAAGGAAGCTTCTAAGTTACTTGAGGATGTGCATGCTGGGACGTGTGGTCCCCACATGAATGGTTTCGTCTTGGCTAAGAAGATACTCAGGGCAGGTTACTTTTGGATGACCATGGAGACGGATTGCATTTAGTATGTCCGCAATTGCTTTCAATGTCAAGTGCATGTCGACCTGATAAAAGTGCCGCCAAACGAGCTCAATGCAACAAGCTCGCCTTGGTCGTTCGCTGTCTGGGGAATGGATGTCATTGGTCCGATTGAGCCCACTGATTCAAATAGACACAGGTTTATTCTGGTAGCCATTGTTTACTTGACAGAATGGGTAGAGGCTGTATCTTAAAAAGTTGTAACCAAGAAGGTCATCGCAGATTTTGTCAAGGATCGTATCGTCTGCCGATTCGGAGTTTCCGAGTCCATCATTACTGACAATGCCGCCAACCTCAACAGTTATCTGATGAAAGCTATATGTGAAGCTTTCAAAATCAAGCACAAGCATTCCACAGCCTATAGACCTCGGATGAATGGAGCCGTAGAAGCCGCCAACAAAAACATCAAGAAGATACAAAAGAAAATGGCACAAAACCACAAACAATGGCACGAAAAGTTACCCTTTGCCCCGTTGGGGTACCGCACCACGGTTTGCACATCAACCGGGGCAACTCTCTACATGTTGGTTTATGGTACCGAGGCTGTCATCCCAGCCGAGGTGGAGATTCCTTCTTTAAGAGTCATACAGGAAGCTGAACTCAGCAATGCAGAGTGGATAAGGAGTCTCTATGAACAATTGGCCCTTGTCTATGGAAAGAGAATGAACGCAGTATGCCACGACCAACTTTATCAGAACAGAATGTCCAGAGCTTTCAACAAAAGAGTCAAACCAAGGCGGTTCGCACCAGGGCAGCTGGTATTGAAGAAAATCTTCCCGTATCAAGATGAAGCCAAAGGGAAATTCTCTCCCAACTGGCAAGGTCCATACCTGGTTCACAGGGTACTGACAGGAGGAGCACTTATACTTGCAGAAATGGATGGAGAAATTTGGCCAAAACCAATCAACTCAAACGCGGTCAAGAGATACTATGCTTAAATTATATACATTTCTTCATCTGATGTAATTGAACTACGCTTGACCTGATTCCCATTTAAGAGAGGATACGTAGGCAGCCTTATGGGTTCGGTCATTTCATAATAAAATTTTCATTTCCCCCAAGATCAGAAACTAGGGCAGAATTTTGAGGAGGACCCTCAAAATTCCGGAGCAAGTCCAGTCGCGCCAACATGTATCAGACGGTCAACAATCAGCTAGGAAACTGGGGCAGAATTTTGAGGAGGACCCTCAAAATGCCGATATGAAAGAGTTGCAATGTCTTTGAAATGTGTTACAGTCACTAGTTCATCCAAAATAACGTGATATAATAACTCTATTTTTCATCAATAATTGCATATTTTCCAAAACTCTATTTCCATTACAGTCAGGTATCACCCAGAGGACTCGAAAGGCTTTCAGAATGGAGCAAAGCAAAGCCAGCCAACAGAAGCATGAACCAACCTTCCCCCCACAAAACTTACAATTTTTCTTTGACCGTAGACACATATGACATAACAGTAACATCCACGTAGCAAGATCGCTATCAACCATCGAATACATCTCCAGCTAAGACATATGCTACCTTTATTTGCTTCTTGCTCTTTGCATGGGACTAATCCATGTCCCGCACATTTGCATGAGTCTAATCCTTGACTACATCCTGCATGAGGCTAATCCTTGCCTCCCTATTTGCATGAGTCTAATCCTTGACTCCATCCTGCATGAGGCTAATCCTTGCCTCCCTATTCGCATGAGTCTAATCCTTGACTCCATCCTACATAAGGCTAATCCTTGCCTCCTATTTGTATGAGTCTAATCCTTAACTCCATCCTGCATAAGGCTAATCCTTGCCTCCTATTTGCATGAGTCTAATCCTTGACTCCATCCTGCATGAGGCTAATCCTTGCCTCCCTATTTGCATGAGTCTAATCCTTGACTCCATCCTACATGAGGCTAATCCTTGCCTCCCTATTTGCATGAGTCTAATCCTTGACTCCATCTTGCATGAGGCTAATCCCTGCCTCCGTATTTGCATGAGGTTATTCCTTGCCTCGCCGTCTGCATGGAACCAAGCGATGTCCCTCTTTGCACAAATATTGCTCTATTTTTAGTGCTATTTATTTGCTTTTCGATCGGGCTAAGCTCTGGCCTCCATTTCACAAGACTAGCCTTGTCTTGTTAACATCATATTACTGTATATCATGGGCTGAAATGTCGCCAATCTATCCGAAGGCATCATAGTCTAAAGGCATCATCCTCATAGCCGGAAGACACCATGCCATGGCCTAAGGATCTCTCAAAACTTGCATATCATTATTCAAAGGCGTCATGGTTCGGAGGCATTATCTTCATGGCTCGAGAACAAACATTTCATGGCCTATGAATCCCTCATTAAACAATTCATGGCCCAGGACGTCATGGTCTAAGGACGTCATCTTTAACCGTCCAAAGACAACCCTCATGGTCCAAAGGGAATTTGCATCATGCTTAAATTTCCGCAAATACGTTTGTAGCATTTTTTATCTGCAGACAACCGGCAAGCAACGGCTATCCTAGCAGGAGTGATCCCGCTCCAGTTCTCCCGACCATATCGAGCCTAACCTCTTCCATAAAACCGTTCATTTGACCAGCCTTAGAGGTGGTGTCCGTCCTTGAAATGACTCCATCGGTATACTTAGCCGACGAATCCGAAACTACACATGGTATGATTCCTGTAAAATCGGGGATATGTAGGCAGCTCAGAAGCCAGGGTGCGGCCTAATCTATCGAACCATTTCGCTCGATCAAAATTGGTCATCATTTCTTTACCCGAAAACTCTTTCATCCTTCCCGGGTAAAGAGGGGCAGCTGTTGATACCCAATTTTTCCCTATATATTATAAATATGCATAAATACCTTCAAAATAGCATATACATGCATATATAAGCATGCACAAGGTTTTATAATTTTTTCCATAATTTTAGGGACTTAAATTGATTTATTTCCTTTCCTTTTATTCATAAAATCCCCAATAATTATTCTCCAAATTATTGTTATGGTGATTTAGTCATTTAATTCTTATCTAGGCCAAAATATGGATAAAATATCTTTATGCAGTTTTTTATAATTGCATTTGATATTTTTTAAACTAAATTGCATATAATTGCAATATTAGCCCATTTAATGTATAACTACCTTTATATGCGTAAAATTGATCTCCTGTATTTTTAAAATGTTAAATATCTATTTTAAATCATTTTAGTAGAAAAAATTATTTTCCAAAATTATTTATTATTTATTATAAATTATATAGGGGAAAAGTGGCTATTTAAAATATAGCCAGATTTGCTTTCAATTGTAGCCCAATTAAAACCTAACCCCAACCCAATTTCAGATTAAAAACACCCAACCCAAGCCCTAAACCCGCCTACCCGACCCAAGACCCGTTAAATCCTGGTCGTTGATCTAAAGATCAACGGCCCTCATGAGTTCTTTCCTTTTTTTTATCCTAAACAGCCCCCTAACCCTATCTCATTTCTCAAATCCGCCGCCTCTGTATTCTCTCATCTCTTCTCCTCTCTCAACCCCTCAACCTAACCCTAGTTCCTTCAACCGCCGCCTCCCTTCTCCGGTCTTCTCCGGTGACCACCTTCCAAACCCCTAAGCCTCCAATGGTTCCTCTATTGCCATGCTCACCTTCTCTGAGGTCTTCAAGAGCCCTGGGCCACGCTAACTTGCATCTAGTTTGCCATCTGGTCTGTTCTTGGCTACTTCAGTATGATTCCANCTTGGCTCCATCCTGCATGAGGCTAATCCTTGCCTCCCTATTCGCATGAGTCTAATCCTTGACTCCATCCTGCATGAGGCTAATCCTTGCCTCCCTATTCGCATGAGTCTAATCCTTGACTCCATCCTGCATGAGGCTAATCCTTGCCTCCCTATTCGCATGAGTCTAATCCTTGACTCCATCCTGCATGAGGCTTGCCTCCCTATTCGCATGAGTCTAATCCTTGACTCCATCCTGCATGAGGCTAATCCTTGCCTCCCTATTCGCATGAGTCTAATCCTTGACTCCATCTTGCATGAGGCTAATCCTTGCCTCCCTATTCGCATGAGTCTAATCCTTGGCTCCATCCTGCATGAGGCTAATCCTTGCCTCCCTATTCGCATGAGTCTAATCCTTGACTCCATCCTGCTGAGGCTAATCCGTGCCTCCCTATTTGCATAAGTCTAATCCTTGACTCCATCCTGCATGAGGCTAATCCTTACCTCCCTATTCGCATGAGTCTAATCCTTGACTCCATGAGGCTAATCCCTACCTCCGTATTTGCATGAGGCTAATCCTTGCCTCGTCGTCTGCATGGAACCAAGCGATGTCCCTCTTTGCACAAATATTGCCCTATTCTAGTGCTATTTATGGTCTTTTTGATCGGGCTAAGCTCTTCTCTCCATTTCGAAAGACTAAGCCTTGACTTGTCAACATCATATTACTACATATCATGGGCTGAAATATCGCCAATTTATCCGAACGCGTCATAGTCTAAAGGCATCATCCTCATAGCCGGAAGACAACATGCCATGGCCTAAGGATCTCTCAAAACTTGCATATCATTATTCAAAGGCGTCATGGTTCGGAGGTATCATCTTCATGGCCCGTGAACATCATTTCATGGCCTATGAATCCCTTATCATACAATTCATGGCCTAGGACATCATAGTCGAAGGACGTCTTCCGCACCAGCCAAAGACGATCTTTCATGGTCCAAAGGGAATTCGCATCATGTTTAAATTTTCGCAAATACATGTTTGTAGCATCATCCATCTGCAGGTACCCGGCAAGCAACGACTATCCCAGCAGGAGCGATCCCGCTCCAGTTCTCCCGGCCATATTAAACATAACCTCTTCTATAAAACCGTTCGTTTATCCAGCCATAGATGTTGCGTCCGTCCTTGAAATTACTTTATCGGTATACTTCGCCGACAAATCCGGAACAACACATGGCCTGATTCCTGTAAAGCCAGGGATATGTAGGCAGCTCAGAAGCCAGGGTGCGGCCTAATCTCTCGAACCGTTTCGCTCGGTCAAAATTGGCCATCATTTCTTTACCCGAAAACTCTTTCATCCTTCCCGGGTAAATAGGGGCAGCTGTTGATACCCAATTTTTCCCTATATATTTTAAATATGCATAAATACCTTCAAAATAGCATATACATGCAAATATAAGATGCACAAGATTTTATAATTGTTTCCATAATTTTAGGGATTTAAATTGATTTATTTCCTTCCCTTTTATTCATAGAATCCCAAATAATTATTCCCCAAATTATTGTTATGGTGATTTAGTCATTTAATTTCTATATATATGCAAAAATATGGTTAAAATATTTTTATGCATTTTTTATTATTGCATTTGGTATTTTTTTTTAACTAAATTGCCTATAATTGCAATATAAGCTCGTTTAATGTATAACTACCTTTATATGCGTAAAATTGATCTCCTATATTTTTAAAAATGTTAAATATATATATCTTAAATCATTTTAGTACACAACATTATTTTCCAGAAATTAGTTATTATTTATTATAAATTATATAGGGGAAAAGTGGCTATTTAAAATATAGCCAGATTTGCTTTCAATTGTAGCCCAATTAAAACCTAACCCCAACCCAATTTCAGATTAAAAACACCCGACCCAAGCCCTAAACCCGCCTACCCGACCCAAGACCCGTTAAATCCTGGCCGTTGATCTAAAAGATCAATGGCCCTCATGAGTTCTTTCCTTTTTATCCCAAGCAACCCCCTAACCCTGTCTCATTTCTCAAATCCGCCGCCTCTGTATTCTCTCATCTGTCAACCACTTAACCTAACCCTAGCTATTCTCAACCGCCGACCTTCTTCTCCGGTCTTCTCCGGTGATCTCCCGTCAACTCCTAAGCCTCCAATGGCCCCTCTAATGCAATGCTTGCCTTCTCTAATGTCTTCAGGGGCCCTGGGTCACGCCGACTTGCATCTACGGTTTGCTATTGTCTGTTCTTGGTTACTTCAGTATGATTTCAAGCAAAATCACGCTGTATTTGGCACGATCCTTGAGATTTTAAACAGGTTCTTTCATCTCTACTTGGGTTTCTTCTGAAAACCCTAATTTTTTGCTTACAACTCCTAGATCTGGACGATTTTTAAACGATTTGATTATGTTTCTTTTATGTTTTACACTATCCTTGTAACTCTTTACAAGAAGCACCGATTTCAAGGTGTTTTTACCTTATTCTCAAATTAGGGTGTTTAAAACTTCTATCTATTGCATATTTCGACTGATTCTATGATTTTACTCCCTTTCCAACTCGCCTATGTTGAAAACCCTAATTTGTTAGTTCTAATCTTAGGGTTCTGAATTTGGTTTTGATAACGTGTTCAGTTAATCCATATGTTTTTATGATTCTGTGATTTTACCCTATGATTGCTTGTTAAAGTTCCTAATTATGGTTATCTCTGCCTATCGTGTGATTTTGCCCTACTTTGTTCACCAATGTTTTTGATTCTTCACTTCTCCTACCTGTATCATGCTTGTTCTAGTAATTCAGACTATGCTCTACATGAATCCCTAATTTATGTACGATTCTTGTCCTACTCGACCTCTTGGAGTTCGAGTTTTTTGCTTGCTATGTGCTTGTTGTTATAAAGTTGTGCTAAATCAGTGCTATTTTCTACTTTTGAATCTTTGAATCTTTGTGATTGACCTTTCACTGATTTCGTATGATATCACTACTGATTTTTTACCTTGTAAAATGTTTCTGGCCTTATTCCATGGTCAATTATGTTATTAATTGATTTCTTAAGTCTTTCCTTGATTGAAATATGCTGAACCTAGCCTCTATTACTTGTTATGTACTTGTACTATGCAGAAAATATTTCCTTATTTGTCATGTTCAGCCTTATTTGTCATATGTCAATTACCGTTTGAAGTTAACTCCTCAATTAAAGGGAGTACTTACCTTGATTTCCTGACTGATTGATTCTGAGTTCCATAATTACTAATGAACTTTGATTTTTACCTTATTTGCTACTTGCTTTCAAACTATAAATACCCTAGTCTTTCATTATCACAGCACACGAACACTTTGGTTCAAAAGCTCTCTCTCTCTCACTTAAAACTTTCTGCTCTTTGTGTTACTTGCTTTTATTCTGAGTTAGCCGGCTGCAATCCAAGGCTAACTATTGTGCTCTCCTGCTCCTTCACTTTTGCTTACTGTCCTCTTTACTGGTATGTTCTAGTTTCAATTCAAGTTTCAACAACAACATGGTTCTTTTATTGCTTCAGTTTATCTTGTTTCTAGTTTGCTTCTACTTATGGTTTTGCTGTGAAACTTGCAGTTAATGTGATTACATAATTAGCATATTATGAACTCCCTTCCTTAGGATCAGTATGAGCATTTTCCCCTTTTTGTGTAGTCTATTTTTTCTGCATTATCTGGTTTATGGTATGAATCCCCCTCTATGTAGTCTACACTCTTGACTTATATGGTTATGGAATTAGTCTTAAATCATTTGGATCATACTAAACCCCCTTAAGTATTGTTGGTTCTGTGACTGTGTTTGATCAGTTGTGTTTGCGTATGTCTGTACCACTTCCTAAGACCTTGGTTGGTTCTGTATTTACAATCATGTGTTCTATGTGTGCCCAATCCCTATTACCCTTGTGTGTAGTTTCTTTCCTCTCGGCTTTGGTCATGTGAACATTGCTGATGTGATTTTAGATTCCATTTTTGATTTACTATTGCTTGATCATGTAACTCTCTCTTTTCAAAGCTATTTTACTGCATGACCCTCTCTCTTATTCTACAAAACTATTTCAAACAAGTCTCTTTTAACACTGTTTTCTTATTAAAATCCTTTCAAACTATGTCAAGCACTCTCACTCAACTCCTATGTCAATAAGTTCTGCCCCCTCCAGTATGTGTACTACCTTGGGATCCTCTTGAGAACCCTCTAAACTTTGGCATACTGAGGTTGGCCCTTCCACACTGCACTTATTCAGTTTTGGTTACCAAGTCTAGGTGTAAGCACTGCCCGGGAACTTTGATGCACCTAGACTATAGTATTGTCTACGGAATTGAGGCATTTGAGGCTATTGGAGGCTTTGGAAATCTGGGCCTGATTAAAGGCTCCCTATAGAATAGCTTCTTGTTTTCTTATTTACCTATATAATTCATTCTTATGGTCTGTAATAATTTGTAAACAAATATTAAGTTAATTAGTGAAAAGGGGTGGATAGTTACATGTTTGTGGGGTAATACGGGTAGAAACCATGCCTATAGGACTTTAAATTTTGATATGATTGCCTTACCAAGTAGAAAACATGCCTATAGGATTTTCACATCTTGTTATGCTTGTCAAACCATGTTAGAAATCATGCCTATATGTTTCAAGTGATTCATAATAGAAATCATGTTTATAAGTCTTAAAATCAGTTTCACAAGTAGATGCCATGCCTATAGGATCTAATTTAACCTAGCCTCTGTTATAATAAGTGTTTACATGTTTTATTCATGCATGCAGTGTTTCTGAAATTAGTATTAAACTTAGATATCATGCCTATATGGAACAATATCAAATCCTGCCTATGGATCTCGCCTAGGTTTAGTTTAAATAACTCAATCCGGTTAACGTTTAATTCACTTCGAAACTGGTTTAACTAATGGTTTATATTCCCTGAAATGAGTTCTTTTAAAACTGCCTTAATCTGTTATTAGACAGCATGCCCATAGGGATTTAAAAGTATGCCATGTTTTACCTTAAAATGTATTCATCAGTATTCCGCGTATAGGCAAGCCTGTAGGGCGTTTCCAAAACCTGCAATCCTGAAACTGTTTTCTATGACTAAATGTTTTTCTGATCCAAACAGGCTTTCAAAACCAATAGGCAACTGCTAGGGCCATTACTCCTGAGTTTATAAAATAAACTGCCTGTCTTCTATATATTTCACTTAGACATCATGCCTTAGGATACTGCTTAACAAAAGGCCCTTATTTGTGCTTGGGTCTTGCTGCCTATGTGTATTGTTTGAGGAGGTAAACTTTGAGCCTCTAATTGCTCCTCTTTATCTTATGTGCTAAAAGTCATAACTGTTTTGCTCGTCGCCTTGGTATTTTTTACCTTTTAAAACCTTAGGGGTCTGTCTAGAACCACCTATAGGTAGAGGTCCTAAATCCCTCCAGGACCATTAAGAAGGGATGGGTAACAACACGCAATAGAGATCGCTGACCAAACACTCGCTTTGCATGACCACTAAGGGGATGGGAAGGGTAGATATTGGATATGATGACTACGCACTAATGTCACGTATAGCCCCTCATCGAGGAGTGTTTACCGGACATTGTGTGGGATGATCCTATAGGCTATCCAACCTAGGACTCCTCCTTTACCAAAAGTCTTTTTCTATTCAAAACCTTTGTTTACAACTCATTCAAAAATCTTTATCCTATTACTTAAGTTACCCAACATGCTTTACTTGCAACCTATTTTATTCAACTATTTATTTATATGGACTAATTTGTGAATATAAGTTCGGCCGGGACCCACAGTTGAGGATCAAGAGGGATGCCTAACACCTTCCCCTCGAGGTTATTTTGAGCCCTTACCCTAATCTCTGGTAATGCAGACCAATCTAAGAGCTAACCGCTCTAGGTGCCCTAACGCACCATAATCCGTTAGGTGGCGACTCTTCAAATACCCAATTCCCAAAAGGAAATGAGTTATTACCACCATGAAATGTTGAAACCCGGACTTCTCTCCCCGCGAGGGTGGGAAAAAAGGGGGCGCGACACTAAGTATCAAATCTGATTGGAATATTTCTCAAGCAGTCATGGACTCTTTCATTGACCTTATGAGTGAACTAGTTGACCCTAATATCAAATTACCTGGTGATTTCTATAAGGCGAAGAGATTGGTTTCTAAGTTAGGACTTTCGTCAATGAGTATTGATTGTTGTGAAGATGGTTGCATGTTATATTATAAAGATGATGCAACTTTAGACAGTTGTAAATTTTTCAAAAAGCCTCATTTCAAGAGGCTTTCCAGCGGGAAAATGGTTGCTATCAAGGCGATGCATTATTTACCTCTTATACCTAGGTTAAAGAGGTTATACGCGTCGATGAGTTCTACTCCTCATATGAGATGGCACTTTGAAAATAGAAGATCGCCTGGTATTATGTGTCATCCTTCAGATGGAGAAGCTTGGAAGCACTTTGATAGGACATATCCAGATTTTGCTAGTGAACCAAGGAACATTCGGTTAGGTCTGTGTGCGGATGGCTTCACACCTTTTTCTGTATCTGTGACACCATATTCATGTTGGCCTGTCTTTCTTACACCTTATAATCTACCACCCGAGTTTTGCATGACTAGTCCATATATATTCTTAAATTTTATTATCCTCGGTCCATGTAATCTGAAAAGTTTGATTGATGTATATTTGCAACCTTTGATTGATGAGCTAAAACAATTGTGGTATGATGGTTTTGAAACATATGAAATATAAACCAAGCAGAATTTCAATTTGCATGCTAATTTAATGTGGACTATTAACGATTTTCCTGCGTATGGAATGTTGTCTGGGTGGATGACTGCTGGGAAGCTAGCTTGTCTTTACTGCATGGAAAATAGTAAAACGTTCACTTTGAAACATGGCCGAAAGCAATTATGGTTTGATTGTCATCATCAATTCTTGCCTCATGATCATGAGTTTAGAAGGATGAAAAATGCATTCAAAAAGAATAAAATGGAATATGATTCTCCACCTCCGACACTTTCAGGTGAGGAAAATTGGGAGAGGGTCCAAAACTTCAATAAAGTTACTGAAGCTCCACCTTATAGATTACCCGGATATGGTGTTACTCATAATTGGACGAAATAGAGTACATTTTTGGAGTTGCCTTATTGGAAGGATAATCTTCTCCATCACAACCTTGATGTCATGCATATTGAGAAGAATTATTTTGATAATTTGTTCAACACAGTGATGGATGTTGAAGGTAAGACAAAGGATAACCCAAAGGCTAGAATGGACTTACAAGAATATTGCAGGCGGCTTGAATTATACTGCAGACAACAAACAATGGTAATGTGTTCAAGCCCAAAGCAAGTTACACATTCACTTTGGAGGAAAGACGGAAAATTTGTGATTGGGTGACGAAATTGAAGATGCCTGAGGGTTATGCGTCGAATCTTGGAAAAAAAGTAGATATGGAGGTAGGGAAGTTGAGCCATTTGAAAAGTCATGACTGTCATGTTTTCATGGAGACCCTAGTGCCTATTGCATTTTGTGGTTTGCCTGAAAGAATCTGGAAACCCATCACGGAGATTAGTTTGTTTTTCAAAGACTTGTGTTCTACCACATTAAGGGAAGAAAACCTACTCCGGATGGATCAGAACATTCTTGTAACTACTAGTAAGATGGAAAAGATATTTCCATGTGGTTTTTTTGATGTGATGGAACACCTTCCAATCCACCTTGTACACGAGGCACGACTTGGAGGTCCCATTCAATGCAGATGGATGTATCCCTTTGAGAGGTAATATTATAAGTTTGATGTAACTTTCTGTTTTATTGGAATGTTCTTGGCTAACATGACATTATGTAGGACAATTGGCAAATACAAACAATTTTTTAAGCAGAGAAATATGATTGAAGGATCTATATGCGAAGCTTATCTTGCAAAGGAAACTGCTCATTTTTGTTCTTATTATTTTGAGAGTAACGTGCCATGTTCTAGGAATAGGCCCAATAGGCACACGGTCGAATGTGTGAATGATCCATTATATCCGCCAATGTCCATATTCAATCAACCAGGCCGTGTTCTAAGGATGATACAAAGAGAAGTTTGAGTGATACGGAGTATAAGTCAGCTACACTTCATGTGTTGCTAAGTTGTCCCGAAGTTGTACCATTTCTCAAGTAAGTATTGATTTATTAGTTATCAAAATATAAAATTTACCGTGATTACATCTTGATGCAACTACTAAGAATATTGATGTGTCACAGTCACTTCGTGGGTCAATTTGGCCATGATGCTGTATATACGAGATTTTATACATGGTTCAAACAATTTGTAAGTTTATCCTGATAATGTTCTAACACTATGTACGTAAATAATGTTTGTAAGTTATGCTAACTTATGAATTTTTTAACACTATGTAGGTAAATAATCCAAATAATGGTATAAACCAATTTTTGAAAGATATATCTTGGGGACCTAGGCTTGAGGTCACAACAATGTCTAAGTACGTAGTGAATGGTTATAACTTCCATACAGAGTATTGCTCTAAAAATAAAAATAGCAACAGCAGCGGGGTGTGGGTTCAAGGTGGTGATGGCAACCAAGTTGGAGATATTTATTATTATGGTGTGCTCAAAGAAATAATAGAACTAGAATATACAGGTTGGTCATTTAAGAAATTGATACTCTTTAGATGCAAGTGGTTTGACCCAAATCCAACAAGAGGTACAAGAGTACACAATCAATACAACATAATTGAGGTTAATCATACGAGGGAGTATGATCGCTATGATCCTTTCATAATTGTACATAATGTTAGGCAAGTGTATTATGCTCCTTATCCATTGCGGTGGAATAAGTCTGATTGGTGGGTTGTAATAAAAACTAAGCCTGTAGGTAGGGTGGAAGTGGAGAATGTGTTAGATGTTGCATATCAAAACGATATCTCCAGTGTTCACCAAATAGTGGACGATCAGCTAGAAAATGATTTGGAACATCCTGAACACATATTGGAAGAAGTTGATATAAATGAATTAACAATTATAGAAAATGAGGACGAAGAATCAACTGAAGAAGCTCAAACAAGTGAGGACGAAGAATTCTCGGACGAGGAACAATACGTCGATGAGCTTTAAAAAGTTGGTTTTTTAAATAACTCTTGTTTTATAGATGGTTTCTTATATGTTTCAATCTAAATATGTATTATATTATGCAGATGGCAGGCAAGGGTCAAGGTAACAATGACCCTACTGGTTCTCGGGGTCGAGAAAAGGCTAGGAAGGAAAAGAGGAGGGTAGTTAATAATACTCCCTCTTGTCCACCCTCTATAGAGATGCCTATGTCTTATCCTCCACCCCACGGCTATACTGAGCTGCCACAACATCACGAGCCCTACATCTTCATGCAGACACCAGGTCTTTCATCACAGGGCCATACGAGTATACGTCCGACATACAGTCCAACTGCCTCACGACCACGTGGATCGCAGCTATCTGCATCGCATGGATTGCATCCATCCATGTCACAGCCATATGGATCACAGCCACTCGGGTCACAACCATGAGTATCATAGCCAGTTGAGGTCCATCCAGCTATGTGGCAGTCACAGTGATCGCAGCCATCTTCATCAGCGACTACATCTATTTCAGGCCTTCGCCTGCGAGGTAGTAGCTCTGACCCCCCTACACCATCCACACATACCTCTGATATACATGCTTCAGATGATGATGCTGATGATGACGAGGAGGTGCATTATGATCAATATGGCAGGATCATCATCGTCCCTGAGGGTGATGGGTAAGAGTTATTTGTTATTTTTGCGTTTATTGTTTTGTAAAATTTGTACTAAGATATTAATGTGTTTTTATTGTTAAATTGCAGGTTCATCCCGAGTAATATGCTACGAGGATAATCACCAAAGCCATCAGAAAGCTTTATGATGGCCCTTATGCGACTTGGACTGATTTCCCATTCTCGCTGAAGGAGCAAATTTTCAATCAATTTAAGGTATAAATGTTCTTTTAAGCAGTTTAATAATTTATATTTATGATATTTCTTGTTTAATATTTAACTTTTGAAATACAGAGCAAGTGTGTATGGGAACACCGCTATAGCGCGAAAGTGGCTGCAAATTTTCATCACAAAGCTCGCAAGCGATTGTCGCATACTTTCTCCGAAGCTAGAAAGAAGAACAAGAAGCCTGACTGGTTACTTCAAAATTTATGGGATGATTTGCAAAGGCAATGGCTTACCGCAAAGTTCATAGAGAAGAGCGAAAAAGGAAAGAAAGCTCGCGCATCTGAGAAGGGAGGCTCCTTGCACACTGGAGGTGCGGTCAGCCTAGGGACAATAAAAAGAAGATTGGTACGTAATTGCTTAAATTATTTTAATTTTCCAAGTATATCTATTCAGTTTATTAACTAAATTAATTTGTTTTAAGGAAAAGAAGTTGGGGCGTCCAATGAACCATGATGAGCTATTCAAGGAGACAAATATTGTAAAGAAGAAGAAAGAGACGGATCAAGAAAGATGGGTCGAAGACCGGGCCTCGACTGTATATGTAAGCTTTCACTTTTCTTTAAGTATTTTAATTTACTTTTATATAAATTTCGAAATACTAATTCAATTTAAATTTTCGTATAGGGTCGCTACCAAACTAACGTGTAGGAATTCATCCGCACTCAGCCAGCTGGTGAATCGGGCGAGCCAACCCAACCTTCGGACGAGGATGCTGAAAGAATATTGATGGAGTCTACTGGCGGTCCAAAATGGGGGAAGTTATACGGGCTTCCTACTAAAAAGTTCCATCGCTATAAGTGTGGAATGCAAGGAATAGGGACTTCCTCGCAAGGCGAGCAACTTAATGGGGAGAGCTTTTCCGCTATGCGGGAGACTGTGACAAAGCTCACATCTGAGCTAGAAGCAGCCAAGGAAAGAGAAAGGGTTAGAGATGCTCAATTCCTTGGCACGCAAGCTCAGATCAGAACTCTCCTATCTACTGGAGCTTTTCCGTTGCCCCGATCTCGTGAGTCATCGCCAGAGGCTCGACTTGAACGTGAGCATTCCTTCCGTCCTCCCCGTGATCGTTCCTCCCGTCCTCCCCGTGGTTGTTCTTCACGTCCTCCACAAGACCCTTCTCGATACCGTCTTTTAGATAAAGTTCATCAGACGGCGATGATGATGTTGTACCAAACACTCCTTGACTTGTATATACTTTGAACGAGACAAATAGAACCGGTTCTGAACTAGTTGTAATAAGTATTAACTTGGTTTTGAATTTTTTAGTTCTATTGAACTTTAGTTTGTTAGTTTTAATGTATTTATTGAATTGTGTTGTTGTTGTTGTTGTTGTGTTGTTATTATTGTTGTTGTTGTTGTTTATTATTTTGTTGTTGTTGTTGTTATTGTTGTTGGCATAAAAATGACTGTTTAGGAATTTTGGTATGCTGGCAGGTGGTGTAGCTGCCAAAACAGGCATTTTATGCCAAAATTAAAACTCATAAAACCGACCAAAGTTGGTCGGTATTTAATTTTTAAAAAAAATTCTTCTGATTAGCGACCAAAGTTGGTCGCTTAATCTTAAAAAAATAAAAAATTAATAATTACCGACCAAAGTTGGTCTTTTAATGAACAAGGATTAGCCAAATTTCACATTTACCGACCAACTTTGGTCGCTAATTTTTAAATTTAATTTTTAAAAAAAATATATTTTAATTTACCGACCAACTTTGGTCGCTAATCTTTAAATTATAATAATTAATAGTATAACGTAATTTACATACACCGACCAACTTTGGTCGGTGAAATTAAATTATTAAAATATGTTACCGACCAAAGTTGATCGGTATGTGCTTTAAATTACACAGTTGTTCCTTTTACCTTTGCGACCAACTTTGGTCGGTAATTAGCGACCAACTTTTGTCGCTATACAAAAGCGACCACTAAAATACCGACCAAGCCTGTTTGGACGGGTTTTGGCCTGTATTTTGCATAAACAGACCAACGTTGGTCGCTTTTTGTGGTCGCTAAAACTCGGATTTCTAGTAGTGTCTTGGGTTTTTGTAAAGATGGAGAAGTGAAGAACAATGGTGGAGCTCGAGCTTGGGCTCCAATGGTGGAACCCTAGAAGCTTATCGAAGAGAGAGAGAAGGAGAGAATAATGAGAGAGTCTACTGAGTGCAAAAATGAACTGACTAATTGAATTATTATCGGTACAAAGAATGAATATATACACAACACGTGAGAGCCACACGTGAGCCACTTAACATACTAACTAGCAGTTAAGCTAATATAACTAACACTTTAATCTAAAACTTAACAGAGTAACTAACTAACAGTGTTACACATAATTAAGACAATATCTCAATACCCCCCCCCCCCCAAGTTGGAAGTGAGGTTGTCACTGCCAACTTGCTCATAACTGTTGCATGCTTGACTCCAGTAAGGGCCTTGGTTAAGACATCAGCTAGCTGGAAATCAGTCCCAACATGATGAAGAGATATCAGTCCTTCTTGCAGCTTGTCTCTCACAAAATGGCAATTTACCTCAATATGTTTGGTGCGTTCGTGAAACACAGGATTTTGAGCAATGTATAGGGCTGATTGTCTATCACAAAACACTGGGACATGCTTAGGTAAATGAACTATCAGCTCATCAAATAATCTGCACAACCAAGTAAGTTCACCAACTACATTTCTCAGGGCTCTATATTCTGCTTCAGCAGAGGAGAAGGATATGGTGGCATGTTTCTTAGACTTCCAGCTAATTGGACTATCACCAAGAAGTACCAAATATCCAGTAAAAAACTTCCTAGAATCTGGACAAGCTGCTCAGTCGGAGTCACAATACCCTTTAACAGTACAATCAGAACTGGCAAACGTGAAAATCCCAAGGGTAGGATCAGTCTTCAATAATCTAAGCAAATGATCGCCACCTTTTTCTAAGGCGAAATCGAGTTTACTACAGTTGGGAGGACAACTCTATACCTTTGCGAAAATTGGGTTTTGGAATTGGAGAGTCGCCAACTAATGATTATAGTGCATTAGGACACTTTAAGAAGGGTTTGAATTGATGAAACCAGAGATTAGGGTAAGGCCTAGAAATTATCTCGAGGGGAAGGTGTTAGCCACCCCTCAAGATCCACTAGTGTGGTCCCGGCCATGTTACAATTGTGACTTTACAAGTAAGGCTCAAATAAGGATTTGCATATCATATTGCAATAAGTTGAAAACTTGTGAAGATAAGTAGAGAGGGCAGAATTATATGAAAAGAAAGATTTAAAGAGTTTTACAAGAAAGGATGAAAAGCAAATAAAGGAAGAGGGGTCCTAGGTTTATGATTGATATGGATCACGTCAATGCAATATCCAGCAATCACTCCTCAGAAGATGGGTCGCACGTGATATTAGCGTATCGGTCATCATCTCCATATTCTACCCTTCCCACCCCGTAAAGGTTATTTAAACGCATGATTGGTCACGAATGCTTATTGTGTGCTATTACCCGTCCCATCCTATAAGTCCTAGAGGATATTTAGGACCACTATTTCTACAAGGTAAGGACTAGGCTGAACACCTAGGTTTAAAGGACAAAATGCTAGGCGACATTCATAACAAGTAGGACTACACATAAAGGGAACATACAAAAGCAAATAAGATGCTCACAAATCCCTCCACAAGTAAACATGTAATTAGCACGTCTCAAACACATTTAAGGTCTTAAAAAAAGATGAGAGTTTAAAAGCAGGGGTGCCGGAAAAAGATAAGTTTCAGTAAAAGCAGAAGGTTTAATCAAAAGTGAATGACCCGAAGGGTTTGATTTTTCAGGAATACATCTAAAAACAGTTGAATAAGTAAAGGTAAGGGAACTGTTAAAACATCGTTTTGCAGAAGCAGAGATTGGAAAATACAGTAGTTTAATTAGACCAGTATCAAAATAACGCGTTCCTGGGCAGAGAGATAACCCAGTAGTTTGAAAGCTTAATAGATCAAGAATCGAAAAATTAGTGAGAGTATATAAATACTGAACTGGTTTCTAGGTAGACAGATTCAGTAAAAAGGGAACTTCAGAGAGACAGATAAAAAAATTGAGTTGGGAAAGTTTAAAAAGGCTGAGTAGTCTGAAACTGGTAAAACAAGATCAATCAGTTTTCTTTATTATTATTATTAGCCTAAGGCTTGCCTAGGCGTCGTATGTATTGCCTATTTGAAAAGGTGAACATGCATATTAGTTCCAGTTTTAAAGAGAAAACGCAGTTTTAGCCCAGACTTGCGTTATTAAATTAAACAAACTGGCGAGGCGTTCAACAATTGCAACTCAGATGAAATAAAATCATAAGTAACGTGATATCTAATGCACATAAAGCTCCTAAAGCAGGGTCTCTAAATGTAGTAGTAATTTTATGATAGTTGTTTGCCGATTACTAACTCATTACAAAGTGAGTATGACAATCTGAAAGTAAAGAGCCTAAAACAGGATATCTAGATGTAAGATGCATGTCCTACACATGGTTTCTAATGCACAAATAGGTAAGTAAAGCCCTATAGATATCTTATCTATCCATTAATTAAACTAAACATGCATAACCCCACCCAATTTTACTATAGCCCCAATCAGTTGTTTACAAGTTATTACAAACCGTGATAGCTGAATTACATAATGAAAAATAAAATAAGAAGTTACTCTATAGGGAGCCTTCAACCAGGCCCAATCTTCCAACCTCACTTCTTTCGAGTTTCACAGCCTTGGCCATGGTTTGGGTGCGGCAAAGCTCCCTAAGGGCCCATTGGGGTCCTCGGCCAATACCAGCACCCAAACACTACCAAAATGTTGAACAAGTGCAGTGTGGAATTACCAGCCTTGTGCATCAAAGTTCAATGGGTACTCAAAGGTACCCAAGGCAATGCTTACACGAAGGGGGTAGAACCTAAACTATAGGAGTAGTGAGAGCGTGTGATAGAGTTTTTAAAGAAATTGAGTTGAAAAACAGTTTAAAAATGATCCATATAGAACCAGTTTTGAAAGAAAACAATGTGACAATTCTGACAACCTCAGAACCAAAATACCACATATAGTTCAGGGAAGTAAACACAAACAGGGAAAAAGGGGAATGGGGACAAATAGTTCACATGTAGGAACACAGACAGCATTTCAGGACACTTAGACAGTCACACCAGGTTTCAACCAAAAGGGCTCAGGATTACATGCTGACAATGTACTGGGGCTAGGGGGTAGGGGAGAACATGCATTAAGCAAATCAGTAGGCATGCTGAATTAAGAGAAGGATAGTCACATTAATGAACTAACACAGGGGCATGTTAGTTGCAATAAGAACAGCAGAACCATAAGTAAAAGCATAGAAGAAACAAAATAAAGCGCAGTATGTATAAAAACATATTGTTTTGGAAGCTGTCGATCAAATAAAGGGCATACCAGTCGAGGATGAGATAATATAGAGCAGTAGTGTGCAGGGAAGTGAGCAGTAGTATGCAAACCAAGCAAGTAGCAATGTATAGAGCAGTAGAATAGTAGAGCAGCCCCAAAATCACTCAGTCTTGGCTTTCAGCCGACTGAGTAATCAGTAGTCAACAGGGAAAGTGAGAGAGGATGTGTAGAAAACAAGAGGGAACACTGAGTATGCTTTTGTGTGTAAGAGAGAGTTCAGAACAATGAATTTTTTTTTCGTCTCTCTCCTAAAGAGAGGGTAGGGCATTTATAGTTTTGAAAATAAGTGGAAAATAAGGTAATACGTATAGACTGATTACAATTATGGAAAGAGTACCTATTAGAATCAATTAAAGACTCGGATTTCCCTTAATTAGGGAGTCATAGCTCAAACGGTACAAATTGCATCAAATAAGGAAGATTTTTTGCAAGACTGATATTTTCTTACAGGAATAGCATGATGCATGTAATAGGGACTAAGTACAAAATAATTACAAGTTTGGAAAGTAAAATAAAAGTATATTGTGCACATAAACAGGCGGATTACAGAATGATTTTTGAAAAAATTGGTTCAGGAAGTCACGGACGAGATTGAAAATCACAGGGAATCAGCACCAAGTAAGGAAAGCATCTCACAAACAAGGAAGTGACTCAAATCAGTGGAAAACCTCCAAAGAAATCCTATACAAAAATCAGGGATTCGAAGAGATGCACAGAATCAGCAGAACATTTAGTAAATAGAAAACAATTAGACCTATTTAAACACAATAGGCACAAAACCAAAGAACCCTAAGTAAGAGATCACAGAATCAGTGGAACGTTAGAACAAAATTAAAGCATAGAAATTGGGGAATAACCCAGAAGATCACACAAACAAGCAGAAATACAAACACAAACATATAGTACTAGAAAAAAATCAGAAGATATAGTGATTTCGAAAGAGGTTCAGAAACCCTAGTTTTAAAAAGAAGAACAAAACGTTGAAAACTTGAGCAATCGTAAAGATCGAGTAGAGGGTAGTGTAGAACACAAAAGAGTAAGTTAAAAATCGTTAAAAAGACAAAGATTTAAGAGGTCTAGGTAGAAATTAGGGTTTCGTAAGAAACCTGGCTGTGAAACTCGTTAATAATGGTGTTCGTAGCACCATCGGACCAAAACCCATCGGAGAATGGCCGGAGACGAACCAGGCAAAGCTTCCGGTGACCATCTTGTATGGTGGGGCTTCTGGGGTCTCGAAGATAGAGGGAATCAACAAAACAAGGTTTCACAGCGGCTGGTGGTCGAGAGAGGTGAGGCTGGAGGTGGCCGGAGAGGCGGTGGATTCATCGGAGAAGAAGAGAGAACCAGAAGGTTCTAGAGAGAAGGGAGAGCAAGAGACCAAGAGAGAGAGAGAGAGAGTCTCGTGAAAAATGAGGGGTCGGGGGAGGGTAGTTGGGATTTAATTTAGGAAATAAAATCTGGGCCGTTGATCTCATTTGATCAACGACTCAGATTAGATCGGAGCTGGACCGGGTAATTGAATTGGGTGTGGGTCGGGTCTAAGTTGAAATTGGGCTGGGAAATTTGGGGGTTAGAATTGAAATCTGAATGGGCCATAATTGTAATGAGATGAGGCTACATGTTAAATAGCCTAGTTCTCCCTTTTTATTTTATAAAAATAGTTAAAATGATTTTAAAAACAAATTAAAAACACTGAACTAATTAATAATGTATAAATATTAATCTAAAAATACTGGAAATGATTTTATAGTTATAAAATGCAATTAATTGTAAAATAGGCTATAATTGCAATTATATGCAATTTAGCTTTAAAAATTCCAAACAAAAGTGTAAAAAATATGCAAAATTTATTTAAACTATATTTTAGTACAAACATGAGAAATAAAAATGAATTATTCACCAAAATGATAATTTTGGGAATAATTATTGAATTTTTTAGTATTAAAATAGACAATAAATTGGTTTTAAAAAATCTTTTTTTTTAAAAAAAACTTGGAAAAATACCAAAATACTTGGGTATGCTCATATATGCATATATATGTCATTTTGAAAGTATTTTGAGTATAAAAAATACCTTGGAAAAAATTGGGTATCAATAGCTGCCCCTCTTTACCCGGGAAGGATGAAAGAGTTGTCGGGTAAAGACATGATGGACAATTTTGACCGAAAGAGCCGATTTGCAAAGAATTTTTGACCGAGCTCTGGTCCCTGAGCTGCCTACAAATCCCTGGTCTTACAGGAATCAGGCCATATGTAGTTCAGGATCCATTGACGGAATTATGCCGATGGAGATTTGAAAGGCGGACACGATGTTTATGTTGAGAAAAGCGGTTGAAATCTGATAGGCTGCGGGAACCGGAGCGGGATCGCTCCTGCTGAGTTGACCGTTGCTAGCCAATGTACCTGCAAGTGAGCTATACAACATATATTGTGCATAAATTTAAACGTGATGCAAGTTCTCATTGGACCATGAATGTTGTCTTCGGACGGGTAGGATGACGTCCTCAGACCATGACGTCCGGGGCCATGAAGCGTATGATAGAGGATTCGCAGGCTATGAAATGATGTTCTCGGGCTATGAGGATGATGCCTCCGAACCATGATGCCTTTGAATAATGATATGCAAAAGACAAAACGGGGTCCTCAGGCCATGGCATGGCGTTCTCGGGCTACGAAAATGGTGCCTCCGAACAATGACGCCCTTGGACAATTTGGCGATATTTCAGCCCATGAAATGCAGGATTTGGCGATATTTTAGCCGATGTAAAGTAATAAATATAACTGGCGATATTTCAGCCGATATGAAGTATAAATACAAATGGCGATATTTCAGCCGGCAGGAATTTAAACAAAGCTGCCTTAGTCTTGGAAGGCAGAAAAGTAGCCTTATGCAAAATGCAGATAATGCAGATGGAGATAATGCTTAGTCTCGGAAGGCAGAATAGTAGCCTTATGCAATCAGAGAAATGCAGGATGGAGGTAGAGCTTAACCTCGGAAGGCAGAAAGGTAGCCTTATGCAAAATGCGGGTAATGTAGATGGAGACAATGCTTAGTCTCGAAAGGCAGAAAAGTAGCCTTATGCGAAATGCAGGAATGTAGACGGAGACAATGCTTAGTCTCGAAAGGCAGAAAAGTAGCCGATAGCTTGTAGATGATAGCTGATAGCTGATTGCATCATTGTGGCTGCTGGGCATGTTGTGTACAGATAACAATTGTAAATAGGTGATGATTCTGAGAAGTTGCATGCTTGAGAAAGTATGAGTGCATAAATATATCTAATGACATTGCGAATTGAGTGCCTCTTCCAAAGAAAAATCGTGAGTTTTGTAAAAGGGGGAAGGTTAGTTCGTCTTCCCGTTGCCTTTGCTCGTCCTGCTTGACGTTGTGTATCATTGGGGTAGCGTTGCTAAACACAGCAATTCGGATAATAGTCATGCATGATTTAGTAAAATAATGTAACGTAAATACATAATTGAAAATAATAGTTTTCTTTTTAGATGAACCGACGATTGCGACGCGGTTCGAGACATTGCAACCTCTCTTGCTCCGGAATTTTAAGGGTCCTCCTCAAAATTCTACCCCAGTTTACTGGGCTGGTGCTTCCGACGGCTGTGTGCAATGAATGGCTGAAATCAACTTCGGAATTTTGAGGGTCCTCCTCAATATTCTGCCCCAGTTTCCAATAGCGGGGGAAATGAAATTTTATTGAATTGTGACCGAACCCATAGGGCTGCCTATGTATTCCCTCTTAAACGGGAATCAGGTCAGGCGTAGTTCAAATTACATCATACAGAAATGATTACACATAATAACGCTTGACTGCATCTGAATTGATTGGTTTTGGCCAGACTTCTCCGTCCATTTCTGCAAGTATGAGGGCCCCTCCTTTTAGGATCCTATGAACCATGTACGGGCCTTGCCAGTTGGGAGAGAATTTCCCTTTGGCTTCATCTTGAAGCGAAAAAATTTTCTTCAACACCAGCTGCCCCGGTGTAAACCTCCTTGGCTTGACTCTTTTGTTGAAAGCTCTGGACATTCTGTTCTGATACAATTGACCATGGCAAACTGCATTCATTCTTTTCCCGTCTATGAGGGCTAACTGCTCATAGCGACTTTTTACCAATTCTGCATCTTCAAGTTCCGCTTCCTGTATAATCCTCAGGGAGGGAATCTCTACATTGGCTGGGATGACTGCCTCGGTACCGTAAACCAGCATATAAGGAGTTGCCCCAGTTGATGTGCGGACTATAGTACGGTATCCCAACAGAGCAAATGATAGCTTTTCGTGCCACTGCTTGTGTTTTTCTATCATTTTCCTTAGTATTTGCTTGATGTTCTTATTGGCTGCTTCTACAGCTCCATTCATCTCAGGTCTGTAGGCTGTGGAATTCTTGTGCTTAATCTTGAACGCTTCACACATTGCTTTCATCAAGTCACTATTGAGATTGGAACCATTATCAGTAATGATTGATTCCGGAATTCCGAACCGACAAACAATACGGTCGCGGATGAAATCTGCCACAACTTTCTTGGTTACTGCTTTATATGATGCAGCTTCGACCCATTTGGTGAAATAATCGATTGCCACTAGAATGAACCTGTGCCCATTTGATGCGGCAGCTCGATAGGTCCGATAACATCCATTCCCCAAGCGGCTAATGGCCATGGCGAGCTTGTTGCAGTAAGCTCATTTGGAGGCACCTTTATCATATCTGCATGTATCTGACAGCGATGGCATTTGCGAACATACTGGATGCAGCCCTTCCATAGTCATCCAAAAATATCCTGCCCGAAGTATCTTTTTTGCTAAGACAAAACCATTCATATGTGGACCGCAGGTTCCTGCATGCACTTCGTCTAATAACTTGGATGCTTCCTTTGCCTCGACACACCTTAGTAATCCCAAATCGGGAGTCCTCCTGTACAGGATTCCTCCACTGTGAAAGAAGTTGTTAGACAACCGCCGAAGGGTACGCTTCTGAGTAGCGTTGGCAAGTTCTTGGTATTCTCCTGTTGCCAAGTACTCCTTGATGTCGTGGAACCATGGTTTCCCATCTGCTTCTTCCTCGACATGAGCACAGTAAGCTGGCTGATCATAAATCTTTACAGGTATAGGATCAATTGAAATTCTTATCTGGGTGTTGAATCGTAGATGATAAGGTAGCCAATGCGTCGGCAAACTCATTCTGTACTCGGGGGACATGCTGAAATTCCGTTTTTGTGAACCTTTTCCTCAACTCCTGTACATGATGCAGGTAGGGGAGTATCTTAGAGTTCTTGGTTGCCCATTCTTCTCGGACCTGATGTATGAGCAAATCTGAATCCCCGATCACTAGCAACTCCTGAATGTTCATGTCAATGGCCATCTTGAGCCCCAAGATGCAGGCTTCGTATTCGGCCATATTGTTGGTGCATGGGAACCTGAGTTTGGCGGATAACGGGTAATGCTGGCCGGTTTCTGATACTAAGACTATTCCTATACCAACTCCTTTGAAATTTGCGGCTCCGTCGAAAAACATTCTCCAGCCGTCATAGGATTCTGCAATATCTTCTCCTATGAAAGATACCTCTTCATCGGGAAAATACGTCTTTAGAGGCTCGTATTCTCCATCCACGGGATTCTCGGCGAGATGATCCGCCAAGGCTTGTCCTTTGATTGCCTTCTGAGTCACGTAAACAATATCGAATTCACTTAGTAGGATGCCACTTGGCTAGCTTGCCAGTGGGCATGGGCTTCTGGAAGATATACTTCAGTGGATCCATTCTTGATATGAGATAAGTAATGTAGGCACAAAAATAATGCCTCAATTTCTGAGCTACCCAAGTCAGAGCACAACAGGTGCGCTCTAATAGAGAATATCGGGCCTCGTACGGGGTGAACTTCTTACTGAGATAGTAGATGGCTTGCTCCTTTCTCCCTGTTTCATCATGTTGTCCCAAAACACAGCCGAATGCCCCATCCAGTACTGCAAGGTAGAGCAATAGCGGTCTGCCCGGTTCGGGCGGAACCAAGACTGGCGGCGTTGACAGGTATTCCTTGATTCTGTCGAAGGCCTTTTGACAATCATTAATCCATTTGGTAGCAACGTCCTTCTTCAACATTTTAAAGATGGGTTCACAAATGACAGTGGACTGAGCTATGAACCGGCTGATATAGTTGAGTCTCCCCAGGAAACTCATCACGTACTTCTTGTTCATTGGCGGTGGCATCTGATGCTACTTG
>NW_017670340.1:483811-485358 GCF_001879085.1 Nicotiana attenuata | reverse complement strand
CCTTCAGATTCTGATTCCGAGGTCGTTTACTCAAAAATCCAATCCCAGTTAATTCTTTCAACTTTAAGCTTCCAAAATGAGAATTCTCTTCCCAAATCAACTTTGAACTTCCCGAAATCCAATCTCGACCAAACGTACAAGTCATAATACCTGAAATGAAGCTGCTCATGGCCTCAGACTGCTGAACGACGCGCTAGGGCTCAAAACAACCGGTCGGGTCGTTACATTCTCTCGCACTTAAACATACGTTCGTCCTCGAACGTGCTGAGAACTACACTGAAGTAGTCTGAAGTCACTGTTTGACACCTCGTGCACCTTCCCGTGCAACCATAACTCAGTTTAGCACCTTATCTCGATCAATTCTGAAGATATTTCCTTTATTCAAGAAAATAAGCCTTAAAGCCCAATTCCAACATCCGTAATTCCATGCTAGGCCTGTTTCCAACATACGCTCACCATATCAACATCTACACGCAGCACCAAGACGTGACTGCATACCTTAGCTGAATTCACATTGTGCACCATTTTATTCATAGGACCACAATAACATTCTCTTACCAATTTAGCCGAAATTCCACGAATCCGATGCCCTCATTGCACCTCATGACCTACATAGGCCTTGCTCTAATTCTTACAATACCGCCACGATGGAAGAGATGTGCAGAAATTCATATTCAACTGCCGAGTCAACCAATCATTGAATATATACTTCTGACAAGAAACATTACCTCATGAGGCATTCAGATTGCACTGATCCTAAATCGAACAATCTCGTCTCACGCAGTACGAACTGCTCAGGCAATAAGCCACCCCGGACATAATCAAAAGTCTCATATGATGCCACAATGTGCCAATAGGCTACCAATTCGAACGCGATACAAAAGGAAAACAAACTCTGTAAAGGAATTTCAATTACTCCGCTCGCGAATCATACATGCGACGCGGGCGCACAACTAATATGAGCTTCCTTCAGAAAATAGGAAACAGAACACAATAAACAGATATGGGGAACTGCAGTGAACATCACACTGTTGCGGCGTGCAACCCAATCCGAGCAACATAATCATGGCGGTATGCCACCCGATCCTCACAACATAACCATGGCGGTGTGCCACCCGATCCAAATAACATACCCATGGCGGCGTGCCACCCAATCCACACATGGAACTCACATAAGGAGATGTACATCGAGCTAAATTGCTCATTACAACAAAATACCGAATATCGGTCATAAACACGCTAAGTGCATAATTCCATATCTGGGGAGACATAAAGCTCCAGAAGCCACAAAACTCAAGCACAACTGAGGTGCGATATACAATATGAATCTCAAGAGCCATTTTGCTCATAATACATCATCTCTATGCGGATTCCCAACACATAAGCAATTTCTCAAGCCACTCCCAACTCACACGGCGCAACGTATCACTACATGAATATCTGACAACAAAATAAAAACCCCTGAAACTACTCCTACCACTAAGGAGCGCATTATTGAATTGAAACACGTACTGGCCTGATATAAAGCGCCCAATACACACAATTTG
>NW_017670340.1:458732-482227 GCF_001879085.1 Nicotiana attenuata | reverse complement strand
TCTTGGATTTTCTCTTAAGGGGTGGGTCTTATTTTGTTTGCTTGAGGACAAGCAAAAGCTTGAGTTTGGGGGAGTTGATAACTAGGGATTTTGATACATTTTATACTCCTCCTTGCTTATGTTTTGATTAGAAATCTGTACAAAATAGTCTCAAAAGGCTCACAAGTTGTGCTTGATTGCAGGTTTGATCAACAATGTGACAAGATGTCAAAGCTCAACTCAAAAAGGAGTGAAACTTGCACAAGTACCAAGACAAAACAAAGCTCAGGCAAAACAGGCCCAATGCGGCCGCACGCCATTCTGTGCGGTCCGCACAAGTGAGATTCAGAGAAGGTGAATTCCAGGCCAACAGGCAATGCGGCTGCATGAGATTTAATATGGTCCGCATTGGAGTTACTGCGGCCGCACTCGATTTAGTGCGGTCCGCAGAGCCAAAGATCAGAGAGGTGCCAGTTTTGGAGATTGAAGCCAATGCGGTCCGCACTCCATTTCATGCGGACCGCACTAGAAGCCACCGCGGCCGCACTCGATTTTGTGCGGACCACATTGACTGAGTTCAGAGAGCTGGAATTTTATGTCAAGAGCCTAGTGGGGCCGCACACCATTTTGTACGGTCCGCACTAACCCCGCGGGGGTATTTTTGTCCAGACATTTCAGCTTAGTATAAATAGCTTCTTTTCCATTTTTAGGTTAAGCAGATTGTAAGTACTGAAGGCTGCGCTCGTGACTCCCATTTCTTTAGCTATTTTGGGCAATTTTCTCTTCATTTGAACATTGAATCTTCAAGTTTAATTTAGTAATTAATTAATATGAGTTTTTCTTCATCTATTTCTTTGTTTCTTTCTCTAATTATGAGTAGCTAGACCCATCTGCTAGGGTTGTGGCTCAACCCTAGTGTGGGAAATTGATGGGTCTTGTATTTTAGAGCTTGATTGACTATGGGTGTTTGATGTTTGGGCTAATTCCATGTTTAATTGCTAAATTAGTGGTTGCAAACACTAGTTTGTGTTTAGTTGACTTTTGCTCTTCTTGAGAAAGAGAGCCTAAGTTTCTAGAATTAGTCCAACAAGGAATTGGGGCGTACTCAAGAGAATTGATAGCCCCAATTAAAGGGTTAAACCGAGAGATCGTAACACCCGACTTGATCCTCAATTGCTTGTGCAAATTCGCATACCCAATTGGTCTTGAGAAAGTCAATTCGTGCAAACTCATTCGAACTACCGAGAGGTATAGAGTGAGTAGAATCGAGCAATGGTTATATCATACTCCCCAAATGTAATCTAGCTTTAGATTCAAGATTTCGTCAATTGACCACCTAGGCGAAGGTCACTACCCTAGTGCCCTTTAATCATTTGAACAACTTGCAATAGTTTAATCCTAGCTTATAGTAGTTTAATTGAGCATTGTAGTTTATAGAATTAGAATCATAATTAAAATCCAAAAAATATGTAGAAGTGCAATTTGGAGCAAATACACAACTCCACTTTAGATAGACACCCAACTCCAATATCTAGCTCTCTGTGGAATTCGATCCCGACCCTAAATCGGGTAAAAGCTGCTTCGACCTCTCTCACTACTTAATAGTAGTGCAGGGTTAGCCGTGATCACTTGTCAAGAGGGGAACTCAATAAATTGTTGACTCGGCAGTTGGTTATGAATTCCTACACATCTCTTCTGTCGTGACAGTATTACAAGAGTTGGGACAAGACTTATATGTGTCATGAGGTGTGATGTGAGCATCGAATTCGTGAAATTTTGGCTACTATTATTAGAGGATATTATTATGGTCATGTGAGTTATGGAGTGCACAGTGTGGACTCAGCAAAGGTACGTAATCATGTAGCGGTGCATCGCATAGTGATTGATACGGTGTTCGTATGTTGAAAGCAGGCCCGATCGAGAGTTCCAGAAGTTGGAATTTTGATCTGAGGCTTATTTGATCAAATAAGAAGGGAGAATCTTCAGATTGGCTCCAGCTAGTATGCTCAACTGAGTTATGGTAGCACGGGTTGGTGCACAAGGTATTAAATAGTGATCTCAGGTAACTCCAGAGCAGTTCTTAGCACGTTTGAGGACAAACGTATGTTTAAGTGGGAGAGAATGTAACGACCCGACCAGTCGTTTTGAGCCCAAGCGCGTCGTTCGGGAGTTTGAGGCCATGAGTAACTTCACTTCAGGTACTACGACTTGTACACCTGGTTGGAATTGGAATTTCAGACGTTCACAGTTGATTTGGAAAGAAAATTCTCATTTTGGAACCTTTAAGTTGGAAGAATTGACTAAGGTTGGATTTTTTAGTAAACGACCTCGGAATCGAGATTAGAAGGTTACGATAGGTTAGTATGATGATTTTAGACTTGGGCATATGTCCGAATCGGGTTTTGCATGACCCGGGAGCGTTTCGGCGCCTATTGTGGAAGTTGGCATTTTGGAAGAATTTCATAAATTTGGGTTGAAGTTTATTTCAATTTTATTAAAGTCCGTTTGGGATTTCGAGTCAGGGAATAGCTCCGTATGGTGATTCTTGTACTGGGAGCGCGCCCGAATATGGTTAAGAAGTTGGATTGTTGGTTCTGGTATGATCGCATTTGCGATGTATTGGTCAAAAATACGACCATCGCATTTGCGAGGTAGTGTTCGCATTTCCGAACCAGGCTTGCTGAGGAAAAGGATCGCATTTGCGAGACAATGATCGCTTTTACGAAGCCTGAAGAGTTCGCATTTGCGAACTCTATATCGCATTTGCGATGAAGGCCAGGTCTGTCAGGGGTCGCATTTGCGATGCTTTCTTCGCATTTGCGAAGGTCGCATTTGCGAACCCCTTGTCACAAATGCGACATCTGCGTCTGGAGCCAAGGGCTTTTCATTCCGAAACTTAGCCCATTTCCCTCATTTCCCACTTGGACTTAGGTGATTTTTGGGAGCATTTTGAGAGGGGATTCCATCATCATCAAGAGGTAAGTTGTTACACCCCATGTTTTTGTACATGAAAGTATGCCATAAGTGAATTGATGAAAGCTCGGGAATGAGATGTTACCTCCCACATTTTCAGACGATAAAAGTTTCGTCATAAAGTTAATCGACGTAAGCTCGGGAATGAAATTATTTTGAGATTATAAGCATTATGCTATTTCAAACAAGTGACGAGTAAATTCGCGAAGGTGAGAGGTTAAGTAAATCAAAAAAATGAATTTTCGTCAAAGTATGACATGTTGGGATAAAATACGGCCCGAGCTAAAATACCCGGTATTTATGGACTAGTACCATACAAGGTACCACATGACCATGATAGTAAAGTGTATGAAGTATGTTAAAAGTGAGTACTATTTTAAGTAGTTTGAGATAATTCTTAATTATGTGGATAATTGGTTATTTATTAATTTGAGTGGGCAGTTAATAAATTAATTAAAAGTTCGCGGATAATTATTTAAGTGATCTTGGATAAGTATTATGGGGCAATTTATGTGGGATTAGGGGAATGTGGCAGCCAAATATGTCTTGAATAATGAGTCATAACTCATAACAAGGTGGCAAAATTTGAGAAATTTTTGTGGCTTAGTCATAATGTAAGTGGGGCCCACAAACCCGCAAATATAAGACGTGATCATCTTACCTCATTAAGAGTTGGTGTTATGTTATATGATGGAGCCTATTTTCAATTCAAAAATTGGAAACTCCAACTGTACGGGTGAAGCTTCAACAAAGTCATACAAGACTTTGATTAAATTCACAAAGAGAGATATCATATCATATGGAGTGAATGGCATCGTGATTTACTTAGAAAAATTCATACGAAGTTATACGGCGTAATAGCAACGGGATTTTATGATTCTAAGAGAGTACGGTGCAATTTTTCTCAAGAATATCATATGGATTTTCTCTTACTTCGATCTGCCTTTATGTGTTTTCGCAAAAGACGTATGTCAGGAGAAATGTCAAGAGAATCGATTCAGGTATGTTAAGACCATCCCTTCTTTCCTTTTGGCATGATCTATACGTCACAAATGAAATGAGCAAATGCACAATTTCCATAAATGACGCTATTCATAGAAATACTAGGGGTGTCTATATTCTTGATTCCCCATGTGAATTATTATTATATTTTCTGTTCATGGGTCTCAAAAAAATACGTATTTGATAAAGTTTATCTGAAAGGCATATTGATTTTTATGGCATTCTGAGAAAATCTTCTTAACGTATTTCTTATGCATTTCATGCATTTATACATGTACATTGACCCATGACCAGATGGCGTTATATACGCGTATATATGTACATTATATGTATATGGGATATGGGTAAAGGTTACAGCGTTATATACGCACCACCACCTGATCAGCTGGTATACGTTGATAAATTTGCCCACAGTGGCCGAGATGATATGATGGGATGCCCTCAGAGGCCTGATGATGTTATGAAACATGTACCTATGCACGACATGACATTCATACGCATATGCATGGCACTATAATTATTTCACGAATTACAAAGTTATCCAAACTTACAGGCTGAGTCATTTACTCTATATTTCTTCCATGTCTGTTATGTACTTATTTATGTGCCTTACATACTCGGTGCATTATTCGTACTGACGTCCCTTTTGCATGGGGACGTTGCGCTTCATGCCCGCAGGTCCCGATAGACAGGTCGAGAGCCCTCCAAGTAGGCTATCAGCTCATCGGAAGATGTTGGTGCACTACATTTGCTTCAGAGTTGCTTGTTTGGTTAGTATGATTTAGACGTGTATTGTTTGGTATGGTGGGACTCTATCCCGACCTTTATGAAAATTATGTATTCTTAGAGGCTTGTAGACACTATACAGATGTCATGTACGTAAATGATTGTATGGCTTGTCGGCCTATGTTCAGTATTCAAGTGGTTATTTTGGTCTTATAGGCCCATATGTCTTATGTATAAGTTGGTATCACATATTGTATTCTACTTATATCACGGCAGCCTTCCGGCTCAGTTATCTAAGATAGTATGACATGAAAAGATACGTTATGTTGGTACTCGGTTGAGTAAGATACCGGGTGCCCGTCGCGGCCCATCATTTTTGGTCGTGACAAAAGTGGTATCAGAGCAGTTCTGTCCTAGGGAGTCCACAAGTCGTGTCTAGTAGAGTCTTGTTTATGGGTGTGTCGTGCACCACACTTATAAGCAGGAGGCTATAGGGCATTTAGGACTGTTACTCTTTCTTCTTACTCTTGATCGTGTGGTTGAGCTCATTTATAAGAATTCAAACTCCTAGCTTTTGTTTTATCTATAATATGATGATACCTCCAGTTGGTAAGAGATTGAATGTGAATATGGAAGGGTTGAGTCAGAGGAACTCGATTTTCATGATGCTTACGGTGAGAAAATGTAAGGTCTTCAGTAGATCATGTGTGTACTAAGATGTAAGCCTCTTGATAAGGAGCCTTAAGGCAAGAATATCTATACATCCCTATGGTGAAAGGCAATGAGTGATTCAGAAGATAGTACAAGTATCAACAAGTAAAAGAAGAAAGGTGAAGAAGGGTACGAGGCGCCCAATTAATGAAGACTATCATTGTTTACCATTCAAGATGGGAGATATAAGCATTTTAAGTTACCTTCAACAATAACAGAGGTATGTATAATTGGTCACACCCATCTCATTTATGCCCTATGGTGGCTAACCGAAGTAGTATAAGAGAAGGACGGATATCAGGATCTGGCTGGGGTTAGAGTGACCCAAAATGGTGGATGGATTGTTTGCGTTAGTTGACATTTCCGAAGGATATTGCAAATGTGCTAATAGACCTCCTTGTGAGACACCCATATGGTGCACTCTAGAATAGTATAGGTAGATATGAATACTAGAGTGTTCAATAAAAAAAAATTACAAAGACAGGCACTGGAATCTTGGAAGGGATAAATATTACCTTAATGTGGCTCCCGTCCCTAGTAGAGAGAGAATGTTAGGCAACCCGAAGAGCCAAGGATACATGGATGACAACGGTAGATCCAAAAAAATGATGATAGTATCACAGAATCTATAGTCAAGTGAAGGAAAATACGAGAGGTGACAGGCCTTGAGACAACAAAAAAAGTATAGGTCATAAAGTCATATCCTCATTTCGAGAAATAAGTTCGTGACTCCAACACGACTACCAAAAGGAAAAGTTAGATCCTACAGTAATAGAAATCAGTATGGACTGGTGAACAAGATAAACTTAACATGAATTAAGGAGATTTGATAATATTCGGCATCATGAGAAATTCAGAGATTGCATTCCGGCAATAATAGAATGGACGACAGAAGAATAACCCTTAAAGGTCATTCAAGAAAACGCTTCCCAAAAGCAAGCAATGTGAGCAAAGTTCACCTTAAAGGACAGTATGTGCCAGTTACACTAAGTGTCACCTTCATGAGTAAGGAATTTCATTATCCATGGTGCAGAAGGATTATAGCAAGGCGAGTAAGGATCATCAATGATGTGAATAGACGTCAAAGATAAAGAGGTAAAACATCTATAGGTAGATCGTCGTAGCTCTAAATCTTAGTACTCCCCTAAATGGGGAAATATGAAGTGAGGTGGCATGAAGTCAGAACTAAGTGATTCTAGTAATCATGGAATGATAAAGGAAGAATGCGGTAAAAATGAAAAAGGAATGAGATTACACTTATTCAACTCCTACGTATATGCTACGATTCCAGAACATTAAGCAAGCACGATGTCAAGGAGAGGAAGCAAGGATTCCGGCCTGGGATGTAATCGATAAATAAAGAGCCAGTGCGAGATGTAAGTTAAGACAAAGGAAATAACTCAAGAAAGATTACACGAAATATTGATATGAGAATGGGCCAACGAGTAGTCAGTAACACAAGTTGTGGGAAGTTGTCAATTGGAGTAACACAAGTCCTCTTGCTGACACACCGGAAAATAGCAATGCGCATAAGAAGTAGAAGCAGATTAATGCTAAGGCAGAGTTTATCCTAAAGAGGTCTATCTCTCCTAATTTATTTGATCATATTATAAGGTGTAAATCAGCTCATGAAATATGGAGGACCTTCGATCGGCTGTTCAACAAGAAGGATGAAGCTCGGCTACAGATTTTGGACAATGAGTTAGCTAATACCACTCAAGGTAATCTCTCTATCGCAGAGTATTTTCTGAAGGTTAAAAATCTGTGTTCCGAAATTTCTCTATTGAATCCACGAGGCTATCTCTGAAACACGAATAAGAAGAATTATTATTCGTGGTTTAAAGCCAGAATGTATTCCCTTTGTTACATCGATTCAACGATGGGTTCAATAACCATCTTTGGAAGAATTTGAGAATTTGCTGTCGTCACAAGAGCTACTAGCCACACAGATCGCTAATGTATCTATCAAAGAAGGGGAAGGAAATTCTCTTGTCGTCGATAAGAGGAACTTTAAAGGGAAATCAAGAAATAGCATGTACTTTCAATCCTCAAGTGGTTCAAGTTCGCCAGGAAGAAGGGGGAGTCTTCCAATAATGGTAAAAATCTTTTAAAATGTTACCCTTGTTGCAAATTCGGACACATAAAAAGATATTGTCGAGCCAAAGAGAGCAATATGGCTAAAACTAAGAAAGTTGTTGAAGAAGAACAAGAAAAAGAAGAAAAAGAAGAAGACTGGGGAAAGTACTTCGCAGCGGAGACCCAAGCAATAAATGCCATGGCTTCCATAAATTTTGAAAGAGACTGGATCGTGGATTCAGGATGTGGGCACCATCTCACTGGAGATCAATCCAAATTCTCCATCTTTTGCGAATACAACGGACATGATGTCATTGAAACATCAGATAATACATTCAATAATGTGGAGAAGGAAGGCACTATTGTGATCAACGAGAAGCATAAAGACACTATCACCCTCAATAATGTCTTTCATGTTCCAGGAATGAAGAAAAATCTATTTTCAGTTGCAAATGCTGTAGATGCTGGAAACTATTTGCTATTTGGCCCACGTGATGTGAAGTTCCTCCAAAATAACAAGGTTCTTAAGGAAGATATCATTCACTTAGGTAAGAGTGTTAACGATTTATATGTCTTATCAGCCTCTAATTCATATATTAGATGAGTAGCGAGGATAACACACATATTTGGCATGCTAGACTTGGACATCTTAGCATGGATAAATTAAAAGCGATGGTAAAATTGAATCTAGTAAAAGGATTACCTAACTTAAAAAATTTTGGTCGAGGAGAGGTTTGTGAAGGATATCAATATGGAAAGGCACATCGTCTTCCATTTGACAGATCCTTGTCAAGGTGCAATGCCCTACTAGAACTTATTCACAGTGACTTGATGGGGCCAACGAGAACTCCTTCATTCTCAGACTACTCTTATATGCTAATTTTCATTGATGATTTTATTAGATTCACTGGGGTTTATTTTGTGAAGCACAAGTCAGAAGTTTTCAGTAAGTTTGTGGAGTTCAAAGAAACAGTTGAAGGTGAACTCGTTTCCATAATAAGGCGGTTGTGAACTGATATTGGTGGTGAGTTCACTTGAGATGAGTTTCATTCCTTTTGTCGTCAGCATGGCATTAAAAGAGAGCTGACATGCGCTGATACGCCACAACAAAATGGAGTGGCTGAAAGGAAGATCCGACACTTAACTGAGACATGTAAGAGTTGGCTTCATCCAAGAATTTATCTAGAGCCTTGTGGGCTGAAGGCATGAAATGTGCAGTGTACGTGATTAATAGGATGTCGCTTTCTCCAAACAATATGAAGTCTCCCTATGAATTAATGTTTGGCAAAAAGCCTAGCGTGAAACACCTCAGGGTTTTTGGCTCTATTTGTTATGTTCACATTCCAGATTCTCAATGGAGCAGTTGGATGCCAAGGCAAGGAAATGCATCTTTGTTGGATATGATGAAAGAAAAAAGGGATGGAAGTGCATGGATCCAAAAACCCATCTCTTTGGTGTCTCAAGGGATGTCATATTCGACGAAGTGTCTTTGTATTATGGAGCTGCATTGGATGGAGCGAGTTCAAAAACCTTAAATAATGGAAATTCAAGCTTGCCCATTGCAGGTGCTTCTCTAAATAATACAGCTGCCGAGGAGTTAAGAGAAAGGGGGAGTCCTGGACCTCAACAACATGAAACTCAGCAAGAAGATGATTTAAGTGGTTTGGGAAGGCCAAAAAGAACTATTATCAAGCCAGCTCGTTTTAGAGATGAAAATTTTGTCAGCACATACTCATGTTTCTTTGCAGGACCAATGGAAGAACCTTCAATCATTAGGAAGAAAGAGAAGCCAGAGAAATGGTTTTCAGATCTTCACCAAGACACGTCCTAAAGAATCGGTTGAGTTCTTCCGTGACAAGCGTGGGATAGCTTCCAAAAAATCACTTTAAGGGGGAGTGTGAGAAAAATAAAGTAAAGTTGATTTTTTGGAAGAACATAGATTTCTCTAGAATGTCCTAGTGTAGTAGCCTTGATATTTATTTAGTAGACACATCTAGGTGTTCTAGAATGTTGTGAGAAGATAAGGTTATCTAGTAGACATATCTAGATATTCTAGAGTGTTGTTAGAAGAAAAGGTTATCTAGAATCTTCCTTGTACATTATCTAGAATCATCCATAGGCTAGTATAAATAGGGGGTGTCTTGTTCATTTGTAATCAAGCCAAATTCAAGAAAGTCTTCTTCAATAACAAAGTTCTCCCTATCAAAAATCTCTCTTCTCTTTTCAAGCTTCCTCTTCTTTAATTGAATCCTCCAATCTTAGTTAACGATTTTGGGCTAGTAGAAGGTCTCCAAATAATACTCTTCTTCTGCTATTCTTTACAAAAGTTTCATTTTCAAGCTTTAATTATCTAGGTATATGATTTTTCTATTTCATGTTTCATAACCTATGACATTCTAGGGTGTATGTAAGTACCACTTTTATCAATTACGTATCTTAATTTGTTTTGGAGGTTTCTTGTTGCTATCGAGAGAGAAAAATGAAAAGATCAGTAGTTGAAGAATTTAACTGATCTCGTAACTTTTATAAAACATAAAATTATGTATAAAATTCGTTAAAATTATAATAAATAGTTGATATGAATATATAATTTTAGAAATACAATGAATTTAATGGTAAGAATCTTAAAAGCGAACCCCGTAGAATTTAAATTCTAAATCTATATCTAGTTGCGCATTAAAATTGATTTGAGTGATCGGTACTGCCATTATTTCACAAAGATTTGCTCCCACTTCAATTTATATTTCCATTTTAGGAGTACATTGTATGTTTCGTATAAAATGATACAAGTAGCAAAAAACATGAAAAATACAAAGAAAGCTAAACTTCACCTGGAAAGCAACTGAATCCACTTGTTTATATTTTTTTTTCCACTTGTTCATATTTTTATGGGCTAACAACTGGCATAGAGTTATTAAACTATATAGTGATGCGTTGAAAAAAAAACAAAGAAATACTAGTTAAAATATGATTAAAAATTGAGGTCGTGAGATAAAAAATTTTAGTCACAAAACCTAGGCATGGTATTATATTTCTTCTTAGCAACACATTTCAATAAAAAGATTCATCATCCACCAATAATAATCGAAGTCCTCCTTTTACCACACTTATTTTAATTAAGCATTTTATTTTTATACACCAACACTATAGAGATTTAGCACAATTAGTATAATTTAATTTCATTTAGCATAATTAGTATAATTTATTTTCTTGCAGTAAGTTGTCTAACTTATTTTTTTAGAAAACTAGTTTCATTAATTGAACAGTGGACTTATTTTTTACGTGATCTGATAATATAAAAATTTGCTTACATATCTTATGTGGTTTGCCAGCTATTGCATAGTGAACGGGTTACCTAGAATGGACCCAAAGAGTAGTGGCTACGAGTTCCTGTGACACCCTAGGCGAATCCCAAGTTGACAAAACACGGGAGATATGCTGGGTATATAGGTAGACATGCCTTAGACTCTAGCAACGCGTTTTAAAGTCGTGTGAGGCTAGGCCCAAAGTAGATAATATCACTAGTGGACTGGGCTGTTACATATGGTATATATCAGGCCACTCCGCGTGCAACCTTGAACGGCGGTGAGGCAAACCATAGCGAGGACGCTGAGTCCATAGGGGGGGGGGGTATGTATGTGACACCCTAGGCGAATCCCACTTCGACAAAACACGAGAGAGATGTTGGGTATATAAGTAGACATGCCTTAGACTCTAGTGACGCGTTTTAAAGCTGTACGGGTCTAGACCCAAAGCGAACAATATCACTAGTGGGCTGGGCTATTACAGTTTCCTGGAAATTTTCCAAATAGAAGTTTGTTTAGACCCACATCGAATGAAGTTAAATCTTCAATAAAAAAAAAGGAAAGGTTTAACATAAGAACCATCTATAAAAGATATTTCATATGACTAGACAGTTAGAAAAACAAAATGATAATGCTCTTTCTACTCTTTGTAGCTCTTCCTTTCATTCTTATTTTCCTTTTTTCTAAATCCAAAAATGGTGGAAAAACCACACTGCCACCAGGTCCTATAGGCTTACCATTCATTGGAAATTTGCATCAATATGATACTTTAAACCCTCATCTCTATTTTTGGAAACTTTCAAAAAAATATGGAAAAATCTTCTCCTTAAAACTAGCTTCTTCTCAAATGGTTGTAGTTTGTTCATCAAAATTAGCAAAAGAAGTATTGAAAACACAAGATTTAATATTTTGTAGTAGACCATCTATTCTTGGCCAACAAAAATTATCTTACTATGGTCGTGATATTGCTTTTGCACCTTATAATGATTATTGGAGACAAATGAGAAAAATTTGTGTTCTTCATCTTTTTAGTTTAAAAAAAGTTGAATTATTTAGTCCAATTCGTGAAGATGAAGTTTTTAGAATGATTAAGAAAATATCAAAACAAGCTTCTACTTCACAAATTACTAATTTGAGTAATTTAATGATTTCATTAATTAGTACAATTATTTGTAGAGTTGCTTTTGGTGTTAGGTTTGAAGAAGAAGCACATGAAAGGAAGAGATTTGATTTTCTTTTGGCTGAGGCACAAGGAATGATAGCTAGTTTCTTTGTCTCTGATTTCTTTCCATTTTTAAGTTGGATGGATAAATTAAGTGGATTGACATATAGACTTCAGAGGAATTTCAAGGATTTGGATAATTTTTATGAAGAACTCATTGAGCAACATCTCAATCCCAATAGGCCAAAATATATGGAAGGAGATATTGTTGATCTTTTGCTACAGTTGAAGAAAGAGCAATCAACACCTATTGATCTTACTATGGAGGATATAAAAGGACTTCTCATGGTAATTTTCCTAATTTACCTACTTTAGACGAGATCGCGCACAGACGCTATATATGTATATGCGTATGTATATATCTACATGCGTACGCATGTAGAAATGTTAAATGGGCAGATTGGACCATACATGAAAAAGGTCAAAACATGCTGTGATCCAAGCCACCCAAAGTTTAATTGAATCAAAATGGGTTTGGATCAAGATAAGTCAAATGATGAGTCAAAACCCGATATGCTCAACATGACCGAACCTACCCTCCTTTTTTATTTTGCTTTTTTGATTAAATATTGAAAGTTAGACTTATTTTTCTTAAGTTATTAGTTTAAGTTCTTACAAATCTTCATAATTCTCAATCTCCAAAGAACAACCAGATGAATTTATACCTGAGAGATTCTTGAATAGCGATATCGATTACAAGGGTCAAGATTTTGAGTTACTTCTATTTGGTGCAGGTAGAAGAGGTTGCCCAGGTATTCAATTGAACCCACAACTTTTTTAGGGAAAGTTAACACATTTTGTCGCTCGGCCAAAAAATTTACAGCTGCTAACTAATATACATATTTTCAAAAAGCTCAGATTCTTCAATTTATAAAGATTAAATCTTGAATCCGTCTCTGCAGGTATTGCACTTGGGGTTGCATCCATGGAACTTGCTCTGTCAAATCTTCTTTATGCATTTGATTGGGAGTTACCTTATGGAGTGAAAAAAGAAGACATTGACACAAATGTGAGGCCTGGAATTACCATGCATAAGAAAAACGAACTTTGCCTTATCCCTAAAAACTATTTGTAGATTATATCAAGACGTGGATCTCGGGCTTAATCTGTGAGGTCAGCTAAAATTATTGTTTTTGACTCGAATTATGTATACATATTTAGAACAACTTTAAAATGTATGCATACAATAGAATCCACTATTATAAGAGTATTGTATTTGCCTTTCACTACACCTAGTCAAAGAGTGTTGTATTTTAATTTCTTTTATGTATTATAAGGTTCTCTTGTATGTGTGTTTGGCGGGGGGGGGGGGGTGGGGGGGTATGCTGCTGAAGTAGAAAAGAAGACACNATTTTCTTTTGGCTGAGGCACAAGGAATGATAGCTAGTTTCTTTGTCTCTGATTTCTTTCCATTTTTAAGTTGGATGGATAAATTAAGTGGATTGACATATAGACTTCAGAGGAATTTCAAGGATTTGGATAATTTTTATGAAGAACTCATTGAGCAACATCTCAATCCCAATAGGCCAAAATATATGGAAGGAGATATTGTTGATCTTTTGCTACAGTTGAAGAAAGAGCAATCAACACCTATTGATCTTACTATGGAGGATATAAAAGGACTTCTCGTGGTAATTTTCCTAATTTACCTACTTTAGACGAGATCGCGCACATACGCTATATATGTATATGCGTATGTATATCTACATGCGTACGCATGTAGAAATGTTAAATGGGCAGATTGGACCATACATGAAAAAGGTCAAAACATGCTGTGATCCAAGCCACCCAAAGTTTAATTGAATCAAAATGGGTTTGGATCAAGATAAGTCAAATGATGAGTCAAAACCCGATATGCTCAACATGACCGAACCTACCCTCCTTTTTTATTTTGCTTTTTTGATTAAATATTGAAAGTTAGACTTATTTTTCTTAAGTTATTAGTTTAAGTTCTTACAAATCTTCATAATTCTTAATCTCCAAAGTTGATTTTGTATGTTTGATTTTGGTTTGCAATTTGACCATCAAGTTACACTAATTGATCCTTTTTAACCTAATAGTTTGATGAGTCATTTCAAGGTTAAGCTCCCGGGTCAAGTCAACAAATTGGTCAACACCCAACCCCTTTAAACTTGGTTGGGCGGATAACTAAAAGATGGATTGATTTTGCTACTTTTAGGGTGTGTTTGGTATGACATAAAATATTTTTCGGAAAATCAACGTGTTTGTTATTGCCTTGAGAATTTCTCATGAATTTACAACTTTTATTTTCTTTTTCTTGTAGAATGTGTTAGTTGCAGGATCAGACACTAGTGCAGCTGCAACTGTTTGGGCAATGACAGCCTTGATAAAGAATCCAAAAGCCATGAAAAAAGTTCAAACAGAAATTAGAAAATCAGTTGGGAAGAAAGGCATTGTAAATGAAGAAGATATCCAAAACATGCCTTATCTCAAAGCAGTGATAAAGGAAATATTTAGATTGTATCCACCAGTTCCACTTCTAGTTCCAAGAGAATCAATGGAAAAACAATATTAGAAGGTTACGAAATTCGACCAGGAACCATAGTTCATGTTAACGCTTGGGCTATTGCGAGGGATCCTGAAATATGGGAAAATCCAGATGAATTTATACTTGAGAGATTCTTGAATAGCGATATCGATTACAAGGGTCAAGATTTTGAGTTACTTCCATTTGGTGCAGGTAGAAGAGGTTGCCCAGGTATTCAATTGAACCCACAAATTTTTTAGGGAAAGTTACACATTTTGTCGCTCGGCCAAAAAATATTTACAGCTGCTAACTAATATACATATTTTCAAAAAGCTCAGATTCTTCAATTTATAAAGATTAAATCTTGAATCCGTCTCTGCAGGTATTGCACGTGGGGTTGCATCCATGGAACTTGCTCTGTCAAATCTTCTTTATGCATTTGATTGGGAGTTACCTTATGGAGTGAAAAAAGAAGACATTGACACAAATGTGAGGCCAGGAATTACCATGCATAAGAAAAACGAATTTTGCCTTATCCCTAAAAACTATTTGTAGATTATATCAAGACGTGGATCTTGGGCTTATTCTGTGAGGTCAGCTAAAATTATTGTTTTTGACTCGAATTATGTATACATATTTAGAACAACTTTAAAATGTATGCATACAATAGAATCCACTATTATAAGAGTATTGTATTTGCCTTTCACTACACCTAGTCAAAGAGTGTTGTATTTTAATTTCTTTTATGTATTATAAGGTTCTCTTGTATGTGTGTTTGGGGGGGGGGGGGGGGATGCTGCTGAGTGAAAAGAAGACACAACTTTGCCACTATATATGTGGTTCTATGATGTGGAGATGAACTCAGGAGCTTTAGGAGACGAAAAGCAGGGCAGGCATATAAATAAATATTCGGTGTGGATAAATTTTTACCTACCGATAACCTACTGCTATCAAGACGAATTAATTAAACAGAAGTTGATTAGAGCTCTCCTTCAAGCTAAAACATTGACATGAGTTGCTAGTTTTGTTACATAATATAATAATATTTTGTTGTTTTAGAGTGATTTAAAAAAAAAAAAACGAAGCTCCTCTCCTTCCCTAAAATAAAATAACTAGTCAAATACTTTCGTAGTCGAATCTTATTTATGACGAATTGCCGCATTCGCTACCAAAATATTTATTTGGTGGCGATTAAACTTGCTGAAAATAGTAGAAAAAGTAAAGAAACTAAGAAAATGCACTTCGAGTTTTAGTGGCAACTATACAGACCTTTAGTGGCGATTGAAGTCGCCCAAAACCCTCAGTTTTGGTCGCTAATGAAAAAGGCAACCCTATCAGTTGCGAAATATAACATATAGTGGCGACTTGGGTCGCCGCCAAAGCGTTTTTAAAATTAATAGAGTCAAATATCACTACAAATTGGTCAAATATATAACATTAGTCCATTACCAATACCATGAGGATACCAAATACATTTCTCTTCAAAATTAGTAGAATTTCGTATGGCCATTATATAAAATAAGTAATTCAAAAATAGATTTTAAAGTATTTGCACTTGAAAAAAATTATTTTAATATTTTTAAACTACTCGTTGCCTAGAATTCTCATAATAGAATACTGGATTCGAAAAAATAGAGCAAAACTTCACTTCGATTACTTGATAGCAAGGAAAAAGGTTTTAAGAAAATATGATGTCATTTATTAGAAAGACATGACATAATAAACTTCTACATGGCATGAGAGATAATTCTATTTTTTCAAGGTATTCATCTTTCAATAGAATTTCTCCATATGTAAATCAATCTACTTTAAGACGGTCTTTTTATTTATATTTATGACACATGATGCATAAATTTGAATTTGATGGGCCGGTAAAATTTTAGGCGATTCGGGTCCGTTCGCCCGGGCCCATGTAGGAGGCATGGGCTATAGCACACAAAAATTTGGGAATCAGGCGGAATTCCTGTTTTGTGGCCCTAAAATGCAAAAAATGAGTAATGGTCATGGAGAGGCAGTGACTATTGTTCCTTAGGTCGTTTTAAATGGGCGGTAAAATTTTAGGCGATCCGGGTCTCGTAGTTCGAGCCCATGCAGGAGGCGTGGGATGTAGCACAATGTCACGACCCCGGTTCGCCCTCCGTGAACCATCGTGACGACACCTAGTCTCTATGACTAGGTAAGCCTAAATTGCGGAAAAAGAAACCAAAAATTTGCAGAAGTAAAACAATTTAAAATAGAAATAAGAATTAACCAGTGTGTAAATGTGCCGCTCGACAAACACCATGTTTAACGCTCAAGACCAAAACATAAATCCAAGACCCGGAAACCCATGAATCACAAGCTAAGAAGTACTACACAGCGCTAACTCCAGAATGTCTAACCAGAACGGAAAATACAGAAGGGCTAATACTAAACAACAAAAATAGAAAGAGACTCCACGGTCTGCGGACGCGGCAGATATACCTTGAAGTCTCTACAGAAGCGCCTCGCCTCAAGGATGATAAGACTGAGCGAAAGTACCTGGAGCTGCACATGAAAAACATGCACAGAAGGGGCATGAGTACACCACAACGGTACTCAGTAAGTGCCAAGCCTAACCTCGGTTGGGTAGTGACGAGGAAGGTCATGGCCCTACTGAGATTAAATAATATTAAAGTGACAGGATAAGATAAGCAGTGCAATTGAGAATCTACAGCAAGAGTCTATACAGGATAATAAAAGTACAATAACGGAAACAAAATTTAAAGACAAATCACTAGGTAACACCACTCACAACAGGGATAATAATCAGGGATCTCTTGGTATCCCGAGGATCTCTTGGTATCCTCAATACATATACACTAGGATCTCTTGGTATCCCGAGGATCTCTTGGTACCCTCAATATATCTCGGGGATCTCTTGGTATCCCGAGGATCTCTTGGTATCCTCAATATATATACACACTAGGGATCTCTTGGTATCCGGAGGATCTCTTGGTATCCTCAATATATGCCAGGGATCTCTTAGTATCCCGCACCTCAGTCCAAATCATAAATACGTACAGGGGATCTCCCGGGATGCCATCCCGTAGTCCCAAATTAAAACACACAGAAGCAACACAAGGATACTCAAGTAAATGCTAAATACGTATCAAGTAAACAGTTAATCCTAGTCTAACATGCTTCACGTAATGCAATTAAAGCAGTTTAAGCAAAAAGGAAATTAAGTCAACTAAACTTGCTTTTCTAAACTAACAACAGGCTAAAGCCGCAAATAGAATAAACAGGAAGGAAAGGAACACAGTTTAAATACTAAAAATAAAATCGGGTTTTTCAACAATTAGCTCAAGTACACGCTCGTCACCTCACGTACAAGGCATTTCAATTATAAAACATCATATCCTAAGGGGAAGGTCCCCTCCACAAGGTTAGACAAGCCACTTACCTCGAACCGGCTCAAATCAACTAGAAACCACGCTCTTGCCATGAGTACTCGACTCCAAAAGGCCCAAATCTATTCAATTCAATTTCATAATGTAAATAACACTTCAAATAACTGATTCTATAATTAAATTCTAAGCTAAGATGCGGAATTAGGTAAAATGACCAAAACACCCCTCAGGCCCACGTCTCGGAATTGGGTAAAATTTATATTTCCAGAATCCTCGCTTTCTCACGAGTCTAACCATACAAAAATTGTCCAAATCCCATAGCATTTCGACCCTCGAATCCGTGATTCTATCCGAGAGGGTTTTCTAAACTTTTCCAACAAAATTCACGGATTAAATGCCAAAACTAGTAATAGATTCGATTAATCTAACCTAAATTAAGTTAAGAACACTTACCCGTTGTTCCCTCTGAAAATCTCTCAAAAAATCGCCTCACCTGAGCTCCAAATCGCCAAAAATGGAAAATGGGACGAAGTCCCATTTTCAGAACTTGAAATAGTCTGTCTAGCAATTTTTGCATTTGCGGCCCTGGGACCGCATCTGCGGTCCCGCTTCTGCGGAACAAGTGTCGCATCTGCGACTTTCCCTTAAGTGGCCAGCTTTCGCATCTGCAGACATCTAACCGCTCCTGCGGTTTCGCTTCTGCGGGCCTCACACCGCATCCGCGGTACCGCTTCTGCGGGCTACACACCGCATCTGCGGTTTCTGAAAGAAAGACCCAAAGCCGCTTCTGCGGCCCTTTGGCCGCTTCTGCGACGCCGCATCTGCGGTTCCCAAGCCGCAGATGCGGAAATACCAGAAGCAACAATACTACAGCTGCTGCGCACTTCTTCACCCTTCCCGTCAACCATCCGAAATCATCACGAGGCCCCCGGGACCTCAACCAAAAGCACCAATAACACCTAATACCTCATTTAAACTTGAACCAATCATTAAACCACCTAAAACAACATCGGAAACTCGAATTAGTCAAGGATTTAAGCCTAAGAACTCTAAATTTCCTCAAAATACGCTTTCGATCAGAAACCTAACCAAACCATCTCCGAATAACCTGAAATTTTGCACATACATCCCAAATGACATGTAAGAACTATTGCAAATCTCGAGATTTCATTCCGACCATCGGATCAAAATCTCACTATCGAACCGGAAACTTCCAAAATTCAACTTTCGGCATTTCAAGCCTAAATTAGCTACGTACCTCCAAAACACAATCCGAACACACCCTAAACCCGAAATCACCTAACGGAAATAACGGAACCATCAGATTTCCATTCCGAGATCGTCTTCACACTGTTCCGACTACAGTCAACTTTCCAACACTTAAGCTCTCATTTAGGGACTAAGTCTCCCAAAATTCTTTGAAACTCAAAACCGAACATCCCGGCAAAACAAAATAGCAGAAATAAACTTGGGGGAAGCAGTTAATAGGGGATCGGGGCATAATTTCCAAAAACGACCGGCCGGATCGTTACATCCTCCCACACTTAAACATTCGTTCATCCTCGAACGAGCACAAAGACATACCTGAAGTAGCTGCTCATGGCCCCAAACTGCTGAGCGACGCGCTAGAGCTCAAAACGACCGGTCGGGTCGTTACATCCCCTCCCACTTAAACATACGTTCGTCCCCGAACGTGCTAAGAACTATGTTGGGGTTGTCCGAAATCACTGTTTAGCACCTCGAGCACCTACCCGTGCTACCACAACTCAGCTGGGTACCCTAGCTCGATCAATCTAAAGATATCCTTTTTCACCTAAGAAAATAAGCCTTAGAAGCCCAACTCCTACATCCAGAATTCTCTGCCAGGCCTGTTCCAACATATGCTCACCGTATCAATAGCAACCCGCAACACCAAAACATGACTGCATACCTTAGCTGAATTCACACCTTGCGTCACTTTACTCACAGGACCACAATAACGTTCTCTGATCAAATTAGTCGAAATTCCACGAATCTGATGCTCCCATTGCACCTCATGACCTACATAGGTCTTGCTCTAACTCTTACAATACCGCCAAGACGGAATGGGTGTGTAGAAATTCATACCCAACTGCCGAATCAACAAATCATTGGGTCTATACTCCCGGTAAGAACCATCACCTCATTCTAAACCAAATAATGGTCTTAGTTCCTTAATATACTTCATATAATCAAATTGCACTGATCCTAAATCCGATGATCTTGTCTCACCCAGTAAGAACCGCTCAGGCGATAAGCCACCCCGGACATGATCAAAAGTCTCATATGATGCCACAATGTGCCAATAGGCTATGAACTCGAACGTGACAAAAGGAAAACGAACTCTAGAAGGAACTACTCAACTCACGCACTAATATGAACTTTCCTTAGAAAATAGGAAGCAAGGGATACAAAAGTAACATATAGAAAACTGTACTCAACATCACACTGTTACAGCGTGCAACCCGATCCAAATAGCATACCCATCCTGCCACCCGATCCACACAACATAACCATGGTGGCGTGCCACCCGATCCATATAACATACCCATGGCGGCGTGCCACCCAATCCACACATGGAACTCACATAAGGAGATGTACATCGAGCTAAATTGCTCATTACAACAAAATACCGAATATCGGTCATAAACACGCTAAGTGTATAATACCATTCCCTAGGGAGACATATAATGCTATAATCCACAAACTCGAGCACAAGTGGGGTGCGATATACGATATGAATCTCAATAGCCATCCCGCTCATATAACCTCATCTCTATGCAGAACCTCAACACATAAGAAATTCACCAAGCCATCTCACAACCCCAACTACTCTCCCATAAGCAGCGCATTGCTAAAATGAACAATCCGGCCTGATATAAAGCCCATACTCATATTTAAATCCATTCACAGACCTCAAGCCGATTCTGATCATACGAACTAGGCCAATGACCTTTCAAGGGTCCATAATCACCCCCTTTTCCCGTAACACATAAGAACCACCATCATAACTGGAGTAATCCTCCACAGTCCACAACCCAATAAACCGAGTGCCCTCCAAGCATCAATTCTCAATTTAACGACATCACCACAATCTTCATACTTGGTTTAACTCTTCAATTAATCAAGTGACTACACGCCACACTTATACAACCTTCCCGTGGGGCACAAACCCACAACCTTCCGTAACAGATAACAAGTATGCGTATCCATACCACCAGCCGCACTAACGCTGAGAAGCGTTCAATAATCCATAACCAGGATGCAAGGACTTTTTCACAAAACACCAATCTCAGGTGACGCTGGAGACGATACACACTTACTTTAAACGTCGAAACTCCTTTACTGCACATCTGAGCTCGCGACATCCTTCTCAACACCGAACTGCAACCTTGATCCTCACTTCAAATTCCATACCACACACTACACCAACATGCCAATATACAATAGAACACGATTTTTATCATAGCTCCGTAACCACTAATAGATTAACACTTCATCATATAAAACTTTTCACTTAACTCACTTCAGGAGAACCATAGCAACACGCAGGTGAATTCTCATGACCGTAGAATATGCAAATCTCTAAGTAGTGGTCTAAGCCACCATAGCCCTTCCGGGATCCGCCTACACATGACAGGCCATAACAGTGGAATACTTCTGAATAACATCAATTACGGCGGTCGACAAGCCTCACACGTGCCGTCACGAATCACTTGCATAACTTGATCACGTTGAAGGAAATGATCACTACCACCAATATGCCAATTACACTATGACTAACCAATCTATCTTCTTCCAAATTAATTCTTGATTGCCTTAAAATAATAATGACTCCATTCAACATATAACACACTCCATCCGCACTCATCCCGAGTGACCTTGAATCACGAGACCATGCTGTGTCAAATCCCACGAACCATTTCACACCTCCCAAATGCTACACTGCGAGTCAAAACATCGTAGAACATTCTGTGCCTCTTCTCATAAGCTGCTACAACGCTTGATTCTTAACCGTACCTATAGGCTCGAAATCATTAGGCACCACGCTTGCCCCTTTGAATCCACTAGGACCGTTGTTGAGAGCCACCCGTTCTGACTTGGCCCCGAATATAATCAACTCCATGAATCTTCTAGCACATAAATACCCTCTCGATGAAGCATCCGGCAGAATCACTTTCCTTGAAATCCGCCTCTATACAAGGCACTAAATCNTCTAACTCTTACAATACCGCCAAGACGGAATGGGTGTGTAGAAATTCATACCCAACTAGCCGAATCAACAAATCATTGGGTCTATACTCCCGGTAAGAACCATCACCTCATTCTAAACCAAATAATGGTCTTAGTTCCTTAATATACTTCATATAATCAAATTGCACTGATCCTAAATCCGATGATCTTGTCTCACCTAGTAAGAACCGCTCAGGCGATAAGCCACCCCGGACATGACCAAAAGTCTCATATGATGCCACAATGTGCCAATAGGCTATGAACTCGAACGTGACAAAAGGAAAACGAACTCTAGAAGGAACTACTCAACTCACGCACTATATGAACTTTCCTTAGAAAATAGGAAGCAAGGCATACAAAAGTAACATATAGAAAACTGTACTCAACATCACACTGTTGCAGCGTGCAACCCGATCCAAATAGCATACCCATGGCAGCGTGCCACCCGATCCACACAACATAACCATGGTGGCGTGCCACCCGATCCATATAACATACCCATGGCGGCGTGCCACCCAATCCACACATGGAACTCACATAAGGAGATGTACATCGAGCTAAATTGCTCATTACAACTAAATACCGAATATCGGTCATAAACACGCTAAGTGTATAATACCATTCCCTAGGGAGACATATAACGCTATAATCCACAAACTCGAGCACAAGTGGGGTGCGATATACGATATGAATCTCAAGAGCCATCCCGCTCATATAACCTCATCTCTATGCAGAACCTCAACACATAAGAAATTCACCACAACCCAATAAACCGAGTGCCCTCCAAGCATCAATTCTCAATTTAACGACATCACCACAATCTTCATACTTGGTTTAACTCTTCAATTAATCAAGTGACTACACGCCACACTTATACAACCTTCCCGTGGGGCACAAACCCACAACCTTCCGTAACAGATAACAAGTATGCGTATCCATACCACCAGCCGCACTAACGCTGAGAAGCGTTCAATAATCCATAACCAGGATGCAAGGACTTTTTCACAAAACACCAATCTCAGGTGACGCTGGAGACGATACACACTTACTTTAAACGTCGAAACTCCTTTACTGCTCATCTGAGCTCGCGACATCCTTCTCAACACCAAACTGCAACCTTGATCCTCACTTCAAATTCCATACCACACACTGCACCAACATGCCAATATACAATAGAACACGATTTTTATCGTAGCTCCGTAACCACTGATAGATTAACACTTCATCATATAAAACTTTTCACTTAACTCACTTCAGGAGAACCATAGCAACACGCAGGTGAATTCTCATGACCGTAGAATATGCAAATCTCTAAGTAGTGGTCTAAGCCACCATAGCCCTTCCGGGATCCGCCTACACATGACAGGCCATAACAGTGGAATACTTCTGAA